>NW_022196899.1:38792365-38801461 GCF_008632895.1 Mastomys coucha | reverse complement strand
TTGATCAATAGACTCTCATGAAACTAAAAAGCTTTTGTAAGGCAATGAACTTAGTCAATAGGACAAAGGACAAATCAACAACCTACAGATTGGGAAAAGATCTTCACTAACCCCACATCTACAGAGAGTTTATCTCCAAAATAAAAAACCCTGATATAAAAAAATGGGTTATAGAACTAAACAGAGAATTCACTACAGAGGAATATGCAATGGCTGAGAAGCACTGAAAGAAATGTTCAAAATACTTTGTCATCAGGGAAATACACAACAAAACGATCCTGAGATTCCACCTTATGCCAGTCAGAATGGCTAAGATCAAACACTCACGTGACAACACATGCTAGGGAAGATGTAAATTAAGACTAACACTCCTCCATTGCTAGTGGGATTGCAAACTAGCACAACTTCTCTGGAAATCCATCAAATAATTCCTCAGAAAATTGGAAATTTATCTACCTGAAGACCAAGCTATACCACTCCTGGGCATATACCCAAAAGATGTTCCAACAATATAACAAGGACACATGCTTGACTGTGTTCATAGCAGCCTTATTTGTAATACCCAGAAGCTGGAAACAACCTAGATGTCCCTCAACATAAGAATGGATACAGAAATTGTGGTTCATTTACACAATGAAAAACTATTCAGCTGTTAATAATGAGGACATGAGGAATTTTGCAGGCAAATGGATGGAACTAGAAAATATCTTCCTGAGTGAAGTAACCTAGATCCAAAAAGAAATGTATGGTATGTGCTCACTTATGAGTAGATATTACCCAAAAAGTACAGAATACCTAGGATACAAAACACAGACTATAGGAAGTTTAGCAAGTAGAAAGGCCCAAGTGGAGTTGCTTCAATCCCTTCTAGAAAGGAAATGAAAATAATCATGGGAGGCAGAGACCTGAGTGGGAGAGTAGAAAGTGAAGGGAAAGGGTAACAGGATCATATATGGGGGTCATGGGAGAAGAGAGAATCCCAGAAGCCAGCAGAATGAGTGGAATTTTGCATCCTTGGAGGGGGTGGGAAGTGGTATCAGAAAGTACCAGAAAGTACCAGAGACCTGGAAGGTGAGAGACTCTCAAGACTCAATGCGGGTGACCATAGATGAAATGCCCAACAGTGGAAAGAGTGAACTAAAAAACTCCACCTCCAGTAGATAGAGCTGGCCTTAAGTGGAAGGAAGGGGTTACCAATCCTGTCAAAATCTCTGGCCAGATTTTTTCCTGTCTAAAAGATCTACAGGGACAAAAGTTGAGAAGAGACTGAAGGAAAGGTGGTCCAGTGAATAACCCTACTTGGAATCTATCTCATAGGGTGGCACCAAAGTCTGATGCTATGACTGTCCTCTGAGAGACCCAACTAGCAGCTGACTGAGGCAGAAGCAGATACTTATGCCCAATCATTGGATTGAAGTCAGGGACCCCTACGTTTGAATTAGGGGAAGGATTGAAAAAGCCGAAAGAGAGGGTGACCTCATAGGAAAACCAACAGTCTCAACTAACCTGGACCCCTGGGGGCTCCCAGGAGCTGAGCCATCAACCGGGAAGCATACAAGGGCTGGTCAGATGCTTCTAATCCTGGATAATCCTGAGGCCCCAGGGAGGGGGGAGGGTTTGAGGGGAGTAGGAATCCCCTAGGAGACAGGGGGATGGAAGAATGGGACAGGGATGAGGAAGTGTGGGAGGGGGAGCAGGACTGGGGTCAACTGAATTGTAAAGATGTGTGTGTGTGTGTGTGTGTGTGTGTGTGTGTGTGTGTTTGTAAGTAAAAAATAAATAAAATACTTATCTTAAGGTGATGCATATTGAGTGTTATAAGTTAAAGTGTTTAAGTCTCAAATTTTCTTCCAAATAATTGCAATTGTGAGTAAAATGTGGGTAGGTATACTGTGGTGGTTTAAAACTATTTCCAAAAATTCATTGACACTGCTCCCAGTGTCAGTCCAGGAAGGGGAGACAAATTCCTCTGACCTTCACATATATGCACTGCTCAGCAGCCCTCAACTAATGGACAGCACATGGCAAAAGTTAACATACCATTCCAAAGTATGCTGTAGATAGAACAGTGCCTGTGGTTTTCCTTCATTCATGTAGTCCCCCCTTGGGAATATCGGGGTATTCCAGCAGCCCTATGCAATAAGCACAATACCCAGTAAGCCTTCTACAAACCGACTGACAGAAATGCTTGGGAAGGTATCTTCCAGCCATGGCCATGCTTCAGGGAACTGCAGAATGTGCAACTCTTGTCTGCAACTTTACATGACATGCTCACCTGTAAACATTTAGCTAGTGTGTTTCCAGCATGCAGGCCAAGAGAGCTTATGTTTATTGTGGTTCTGTTTTTATGTTTGGTATTACTTTAATTCTTTTTTACAATTTTTTTTATTTATTGAGTGACTGATATGCACATGTGCCACAGAGTGTGTACACTGGGGACAACTGAGGCACTTGGTTCTCTCCACCTCTTGGATTCCAGGGATTGAATTTACACACTGAGATCTAACTGCAAGCGCCTTTACTCAGTAAGCCATTGCACCTCCTTACTTTTACATTCTTATCTTCATACTTTATCCTTCCTTTTTCATTTCTTTTTTTGTTTGTTTGTTTGTTTTTGACCTTTTCAGCAATGGGAAATGAACAGTAAAACCAGGGGCATTAAAAAAGATACATCTAATTTTTCTACTTAAGCTCACAGAATAAAATTGGTTTGAATATGTGTAAGGATTATGTACAGGAATATCAAATTACCAATACCAAAGGTGATCTTGTTTAACATAAATAATGATAATAATAATAATAATAATGATAATAAATAATAATAATAATGATAATAATAATAATAGTAGTAGGAAGAAGGAGGAGGAGGAGGAGGAGGAAGAGAAGGAGAAGGAGAAGAAGAAGGAGAAGAAGGAGAAGAAGGTATTAAGGTATTACTGGGATTGCGATTACAATACCATCCTACAATGGTAAATAGCTTATAGTTAGCAACAGCATCATGAAGGAACAATTACATGCTGTTGTAACAGACAGGTGGTAGAAACTAAGGATCAGGAAATCTGTTTTTTGGTCACACTTTTTCATTCCCCTTCATATTCTTTTTCAGAGGCACTTGAAAGCATAATTATTTCTATCTAAAAATAAGAATCTTTAGTTTTTCTATATATGTGTGCTGAGTCTGCAGCCTTCTTTATACCTTACAGGAACAGAAAAATCTAATGCATAATTCACAAGATGAAAGAAATTAGTATGTTATAGTCCCTACAATTGCTACTGACAAAATTTGGTTTCCTAATTTGGTAATGCTAACCTAAATGTCCATTCAACCCTCCTCTCTCATCCCCATTCTATCAATTGGATCACTGCTCAGTAATTTTCTCTTAAAATAAAATAATTTGCAGCAAAGGGAAAATGGCTACAACACAGGGTTGCATTTCTATGTTATAAAAATATTAGATTTTAATGACTTCAAAGGAGATTTACCTAATTTATATCTTCATAGACACACTTTCCAATGACAAAAATGTTATTTGACTATTAGATATTATTTTGTTGGAAAAGTTGTTTATAGAATTCATTTCAGATTGAAATAAAATCCAACATAATATAGTAGTTTAACAAATACCTATAAATAAAAAAGGAATCATATTTCCAGTTATATACATGTAGTCAAGAAAAAGAAATGTCTAAATAACTAATCAGAAATAGGTATAGTAGAATTTGTTCATTAATATAATTATGTTTAAATTATATTTTCAGAGTTAAAACTTCCATTTTATTTTCTTGATAATTATATCATTAACATGAACACACACACATCACATCACTTGTCTATCCCAAATGTGTATATGTTCCAGGTATGATAAGAACATAAGATACGATAAGAACTTTGCTTTATTTTTTGACTGAAAATTGGAATGATAAAAGTAAGGAATGGCATAGATAAGAATGAATAGAAACTTGAGGTTGGTATCATGTAATTCTCAATTTAGCTTCTCCTCTGTAATGTTTTAATTCATTCACTTAAATTGCATGTGGAAGTATGTGTAAGTAAAGAAGTTGTATTCAGGCTGTTTCTGTTGTAATAAAAGTTTTAATCATGGGGTTCTCTCTTAGTAAATTATGCTGAAGGCAATTGTATCACCAAAATCTTTAGCCTGGTGAAACATTGTAAACTCAGCTTATACATGTCTTGTCTAAACATTTCTCCAGGTATTAGGCCATAACATGAGAAACCAGCAAGTGAAACCTAATCTTTCAAGGACAGGTGAGACTGAATATCTCTCTTGCAGAGGATCCAAGTCTAGTTTGCCATACTCACTTCACATCACGTGGCTCCCAACTACTGTAAGTCCAGCTCCAGAGGACCTATATCATCCTCTGGCCTTCATGGATACCTGCACTATAGTGCAGATACCTTCACTCCTTGGATAATTGAAAATAACAAAAATAGTTGGAAACATTCTAAAATGCGGCATACTTCTATATTAATATAACATCTTTGACCATCATGGTTTTTTCCAAAGAACTCGGAGAAGTGTTTTGAATAAATAAAATGCATTTGGTTAGATAAAGCTAAATCTTGTATGAAGAGAACTGATCAACAGAAACAGCAGGAAGTGGAACTAGTGCACATACATGTGCAGAGAGTGGCAACAATGGTGTTACACATTTGGTATATCAGTACACACCAAGATGGACAGAAGCAGGCACCAATAAAGTAGGTAGGTAAACTTAAGGATAAGCAATCCTAAGATTCGTGGCATAATGCCAGAAACAAACTCTTCTGCTTTAGCTCTACTGCCCAACAGATAATGTGTTTCTGAGTACAAGAAAAGAAATTTTAAGGCAATTTAAATTTAGATTATGAATAGCTCAAATATTGCCCTTTACAATGGGAACTCATATCTGATACAAAGCCACCAAAACAATAAGTATATTAACCAAGGTCTCAAAGCAAAGGAAGAGAACCAAGAGAGTGGCTCAGTGAGTGAAGTGCTTGCTGTATGAGCCTGCCTGACTGAATTTGGATAGCCAGATCTTACATAAATACCTGTGAACGTTGCACTTCTGTAAACCCAGCATGACTATTCTAGAAGATGGGAAGACAAGAGAGTGAATTTTCCAAAAATTACAGGCCAGCTAGCCCAGTGTAACCAAAGTGCATAACAAGAGAGAGATTGTCTTAAAGTAGAAGACAAGGAATAATATTAACGTTGTCCTCTCACCACTGAATACCAGCCATGGCATGTGTGCTCATTATTGTGTATACACACACACACACACACACACACACACACACCAATCTTACACATATAAACCCAAGAACCATAGTATTAATATTTTTGTTACTATAACAAAATTTTAAATTATTTATCAGTGTGATTCCTATATACTCAATATTTTGCATATTTGGATTAATTATTTAACAAATGCCAGTGGCTATCAAAGAATCAATTACCCTAAATAAGAATGTGCCTCTATGAACTTTTATGTCCATTTTTCCTTTTTCACAACCTCTCTGATGTTAATCTCTCTGGCTAACCAATAATGATAGTTTTAGTTAGTGTCCTCCTGACTCTCCAAGCTGTGTTGATACACTAGCTGCTCTTGCAGGAGAAAATAGTCTGTGAGAAAGGTAATCTTTCAGCAATTAGAAGTAACAACACCTTAAGAATCTGGCACATGTTCTAGACAGGAACATACTCACTCTGAGCTGGTCCAGTTAAAGCCTGAGCTGGTAAGTGTTTTTGGCCCATTTGCAGCCAGCATGCTACTTCATCCTGTGCTGACTTTGCTTGGAGTTCCCTGCTGCTCAGGTGAAATTTACAAGGAGTCAGAATCTTTAGTAGGCATCATTCCTGTCTACAGTTCTGTATCATACTGTGTTTCTTCAACAACGCCCAGCCCTGCCACTTCCTTGTCACACAGGTGACATATGTGATTATATTTTTGACTTGCTTGTTTAATTAGACAGGTATTTCCACCTCAAGATCCTTAAATATACATTCAAAAATTCTTTTGTCACATCAGGTAAAATTCACAGCTTTCTTTTAATGCTATTTAAGTAGTTTGGGGAAACCTAGATGTTATAAGACTTCATCAGCCACATGTGCTGTTTTCTTAAGAAATTCTAGTTGAAGAACTTGAAGCTTATGAATTTTACAAAAATGCTAGCTTCCAAGTAAATAACTGTTCTTTTTCTCTAACTTCAGTCCATTCAATTAAAGTTTGAAAATTTCACTGTAAAAATGAAAGATTAATTCCCCATACTAAATATAGAGAGCACATATTTACAAATTAGTGAGTACTAATTTACAAATTAGTGAACACTAACTAAAACATTTTATCCATAAGCAAGTCTATAATACAAAAGTAAAACAGATGACATTGACAACTTAAGCAAAAAAATTCTGAAACACAATTTTAGATATAAATGATTTGAAACTTATCTTGTTTACAAGTTACTATACATGATTACATACATAATTTTCATTTTTTCTCAAATACAGGAAATTATGAAAAAATAAGATTTCACATGATTCATTGAGACTCACCCCCATTTTCTCAACCAGGCATCTCTAAGTTGCTTATTTTTCTTATCATAAACCAAATTCATTAAATTATCTAGATATGAGTGTCTGTTTTAACGAAACAATTCTTACTGAAATATGTGCAAAAATTCTTTGAGTCATATTTACTTAAAAATTACATTGTAGCAGTTCCTTAATATGAAAAAAACAAAACAAAACAAAACAGCAAACAAACAAAAACCCTCATTCATTTTGTATCAGGAGCCAGTATGGCAAATACTTTCCAAAACTGAGTTTTCCACATAAGCTTAGTCAGATGTTTCAAGATTAGAAAAATATATATATTATTTTATTTTATTTTATTTTGCTGTATGTATTGACATTTACTAGCAAGAAATGACTATTTACAAAGATTGGGTAGGGCCAGAAGATCCATTTGTTCCTTCACAAACTAGTCTCTCTTCCCTGTGCTCCATAACATATTGGCCATTGTTCATAAGTATGGAATAACAGCTACATTGTAAGGCTAGAATATGGCAAACTTCTATTAAAGTATACATAGAGGAAATAAAACTATGGGTAAGTAATTTTTTTGAAGAATTATGAGAATCCTCAAGTAACTATCATTTATTAGATAAATACACAAGTGTTCAATAATGTTTATTATCATATGGATAAAAACTTACCACCTATAACTTTGGGAATTTGCTAGGAATGAGAGGTGTTTGAAAGCCATATCGTAGAACATGTTCTAAGTATACCAAACTGAGAAACTGTAGTTTCTATTGAGATTAGGGTGCACTTTTACCACATGGCCATCTCAACTTCTAAATGGTTAGCTGATCGTTTCCCCTTCTGTTGTCATCTTCAGCACTGAGCAAGCCTTGTATTACTGAAGCTAGGAGAAAGAGGCTCTCAAATATACAGATGACACACTGTATTAAATATTATGTGTGTTATAAACAAAGTTAGATGGGAGAACGAGATGACCTGGGTAGCTATGAATGCTAACAAACATGACAACCTAAATTTACTCACTGAAACCCACATGATATAAAGACAAAAATGACTGTGTTAAGCTGCCTTCTAATCTCCACACATGCTCTATGGCATATTTCAATGAATATAGACACACACAAACACATACACAAATACACACATAATTAGGAATAAATAGGAGGATTTATTTTCTTTTTCTTTTTACTTTTTTATTAGATATTTTCTTTATTTACGTGTCATATGATTGGACTTACTTTCTTAATGGGCATTTTATTATTAATTAATTAATTTATCAATTCCTTATACTTAGTTTTAAAAATTAATTATAATAATTTTAAATGTGAAAAGAGCAATGAACTCATCTACCCTTACCTTTTAAAAAAATTTATTGATTATTTTGTTTATCTGCATTTCAAATGTTATCCCTCTTCTTGCTTTCCTCTCCAAACGCCCCCCATCCCACCCCTGTCCCCTCTACCTCCACGAAGGGTGCTTCCCCACCCATCTGCCCACTCATTCCCACCCCACTACACTATCATTCCCCTACACTGGGGCATTGAGCCTTCACAGGACCAAGGGCCTCCCCTCCCTTTGATGCCAGACAAGGCCATCCTCTGCTACATATGCAGCTGGAGCCATGAGTCCTTCCATGTGTACTCTTTGGTTGGTGGTTTTTTCCCCCTCCATTGGGTTCCATGTGCTCAGTCTGATGGTTGGCTGCAAGCATCCACATCTGTATAGGTAAGGCTCTGGCCCAGCCCCGAGCCTATAAGGAGACATCCATTATCAGGCTCCTGTCAGCAAGCACTTCTTGGCATTAGTGATAATATCTGGATTTGGTGGCTGCATATGGGATGGATCCCCAGGTGGGGCAGTCTCTGGATGGCCGTTCCTTCAGTGTCTGCTCCCCTCTTTGTCCCTCTATTTCCTTTAGATAGGAGCAATTCTGGGTTAAAATTTTGAGATAGGGGCGTGGCCATATCCCTCAACAGGAGCCAAGCCTAAACTCTGGATATGCTCTCTACAGATTCTTACTCCCCTTTGTTAGCTATTTCAGCTAATGTTATCCCCGTTGGGTCCTGGATGCCTTTTGCTTTCCTAGCGTCTGGGACTTTCTGTTGGCTACCTTCAGTTCCCCAGCCACCATTGTTACACATCTCTATTCATTTTAGCTTTATTTTAATTGATTTCATAGGCTATTCTTGACAGAAAATTTAGTTTACTCATGTAACTGTCTGGATTTATGGATATATAGTTAATATATACTTTATAGTTACTTATGAACTTATTTATGAATATGAGCATATTTATGAATATAGTATGATAAACTATATTGAGAAAATAAAGAAATTGTAGGAGATATTCAAAGATGACTGAAAATATTTCAACAAAGATAAAAATATTCTTTATAAAACATCTTATTTAATAAAATTCTAGAGCAAATATTTCATGAAGTGTAATATAAATATTCAATCTTTAGACTGTAAGCAAGAGTCTTTTCTTTTTTTATTAGATATTTTCTTTATTTACATGTAAATTTCTCCCTTCCCAGTTTCCCCTCTAA
>NW_022196899.1:38746626-38792021 GCF_008632895.1 Mastomys coucha | reverse complement strand
CCTGTACTCAGTTCAATAGATGGCTGTGAGCCTCTACATCTGTATTAGTCAGGTACTGTCAGAGCCTTCCTGGCATTCCCCTACACTGGGGCACAGAATCTTCACAGGGCCAAGGGTAGCTCCTCCCGTTGATGACCGACTTGGCCATCCTCTACTATACACATGCTGCCAGAGCCATTAGCCAGGGCCAGTAAGTGGGAGAGGGTGGGGTGAGGAGCAGGGGGGTTGGGGGGGGAGGAACAGGGGTTTGTTCTTGTTGTTTTTTGAGGTTTTTTTTTTTTGGAGTGGAAACTGGGAAAGGAGAAATCATATGACATGTAAGTAAAGAAAATATCTAATAAAAAAGAGTCTTAATTCAATCTCTATATTTATTTAATATTAAGGAATTTTATACAGAAAATAATTGAATGGTCAAAATAAGAAATGTAGCACAACCAACTAGAACTGCAATGGTTAAGATTTTGTTGTACTTACTCTTACTTTCTCTATGCATTTATACAATCATTTTTATTAATGACTTTTGCATTTAGGTAATCTCTCAGGTATATTTTCTTGCTTTTTTATTTATTAACTCACTGTGTCTTTGCATTCTAGTCTCTGTTGAATAACTAAAGGATATATTCTGGTTGGTGGTTCAGTTTCAGTGAGCTCTAAGGGCCCAGGTTAGTTGATTCTGCAGGTTTCCATGTGGTGTAATTGACCTCTCTAGCTCTTTCAATCCTTCTTCACCTTCTTCCACAAGATTCCCTGCGGTAGGCCAAATATTTGACTGTGGATTCACCAGCCACTGTAAAAGTTCACCTTACTCACTCATATGCCTGTTGTCCATATTTCCATAATAGTTTTTCAAGCACCATATTGAAAAAATTAATTGTAAGTAAATGTTATGAAATGACAAGAGATATTTTCTCAAAACAGTTCTCTGTCTCATTATAAATGGAGGCAATAAAAATCTGGTGACTATTTTCATAGAAAAAAAAGTGTTGAGCTGTATACTCCATCTCCTAGTGGTGACATGCTTGAGAAGCAGCCTTGCTGACTCACACATGATCAATGGCCTCACACATGTCATTCCCAATCCCACAGAGGCCCTTACTCTGAACCACATCCAGCACAAGTTTCTGTCCTAAGATCTTACTGGAATGATTGTGAAGTCTATTGAGTTTCTACTATGCCCCAGTGTAGGGGAATGCCAGGCCCAGGAAGAGGGGAGGGTGGGTTGGTGAGCAGGGGAGAGGGAACAGGGGTTTTGTTTGCAGGGGAAACTGGGAAACGGAATATCATTCAAATTGTAAAGAAAGTATCTAATAAAAAATACAATTTAAAATGTTTATGGACTATATATTATGGCTATTTTAAAGAAATGTATTAATGACTTTCAGTCCACTGTTTATAATACAGAAACAGGGCCAACAAGCTAGCCCAGTGAACTGAGGAGCTTGCCACTAAACCAAGAATGTTAGTTTGATACCTAGAATTCAGAATGGGCAAAAGGAACTGACTCTTATTAAAAACTGCCTTCTGATTATGCATACACTATGGTGCTCTTATACATACACATACAAACATACAATGCATAGTTCAATAAGTAAATAAATAAATGTGATATGTTTAAAAATTGTATTTGAAGACAAATCATCAGTACAGGGACTATCTCCCAACAAAACTCTCTTGAAGCACTCAAGGAGGTTTTTTGAAAACTCTAAAATCCATAACCTCTAATAATTAAGAGAAACCCTTCCTGTACCTTATCAGATGGTGATATTATCTGGTACGCTATTTACATTATGGTTATGTTAAACAAACCTGTAGGCAATAATGATAAAGGCCAACGATGGTAATACTCAGTCAAGTATGATAAAGGTGAACACTTTTCTAAAGCACTGCTGTTCAAAGTCTTTCTCAACTCCTTCCTTGAGGCGACACTTGAATTTCAACCTTAGTAACATAATCTTTCCCATTGAAAATGATTCAGACATCTGCATCCGGGAACCTACCCTTCACTGATTACTCACAAGGGTTTATTGTGTTCACATTATAACAATTTTTGGACTAGAGAGTATTTTGAGATTGAATGTAAAAAGTCACATATATAAACACAGATATAGGAAAATTGTTCCAACATGTACACAGATACCTCTCATACATATCACTCATAGATATTTTATTGTTGAATATACACATTGAAAAATACATTGTCCAAAAAAATGGCGCAATTCATGAAGGATAGCCTTCATAACCCAAACATTTATTTTTTTGCAGTTTATTTCATGAGTATAAAAATGCAGCTTCCACTTATACTTGTTAGTAAGAAAATAATCAGAGTTTTGATTAATTATGTAGTGCCACTTTTAATTCAATTGGCTTAATTTTCCATGAGGTCTTAACCTCTTTATATTAGCCAGCGTACTAGCATGCTCTTCTACCTTTAATTAGCTTCGTTCAATTACATGAACCTGCTATTAGAAAAGGCTAACTGTCATCCCATGCTGTAATTAAATCTTCTAAAACTAAGAGATAAGAAGGGTCTTGAATCTGATAGTGTCAATGAATTCTTGTGATATTTTCTAAGTAAAAATAAATAGATACAGGTATTTTAACCAATCAGAAGGCCTACTCATTAAAAACATTAGCAGTTTAGTCCCCATGATTTTTCTTCATTCCTAAACACTTAATGTGAATTGTAAAGACACTTTTGTTCAAATTATGGTAAGAAAGTTTATAACCTTTAGTATACACTAAAATAGCTGTTCACATTCAAAATGAATCAGATTATGTAAATGCTCTTTAATATAATGTGCCTGTCCTTCATGCTGGTTTGCTTATATTAACACAATTTTTCAACCTTTATGACAAATGTATTATATTTTGAAGCTCATTTTTATAGCATGATATTTATGAACAAATGATAATTGAGTCTATGCCTGCTGTTTTGGTAGGAACGAATTCATTTACCCCAAATTGTTTTCGTACTAATAGCATTAAATCATTTAAAATTGTTGGTAACTATCATCATTTTAAAATGTCTATGACTATATGTAAATGTATAGATGCAATAGCACTCATATATATGTATATATGTATATATACACATTATATACATATATATATATAAATACACACACATGAATATGGTTATAGAGGAGCACATACATATGTAGTTACAAGAATAAATATATAAAATCCATGTGTCTTAAAAAATAATATATTTACAATATTCCATCAATTGGTTTCTATGAATATTCAATTTTCAGATTTAGAAAGTATTTTTATTAAACACAATAAAATTCAACAGACTTGTGATTAGTTTGCTTTACTATAGGAGGAAAACACATCTTATACATCTGGAGAACTCAGCAATACAATGTTATTACTGACTCAATCTGATCTAATGTATTATGTAATGTAAATTGCCATTTTTTTATTAATGTGTGTCACAGTATAAGTGGTGAGGGAGAGAGGGAACTGGGAGGAGAAAGTGGAGGAAGGTGGAGTAGGGAAGAGAGGAACCTGATCTGGTATTGAGTGAGGGAAAAAGGACCGAATCTCTGAGGGCCAGCAGAAAGAATGGAAACAGGCAACCTCAAGAAATAGGAAGTTGGAGGGACCTTCCAGAATGCAACAGAGACCTGGGATGTTAGAGACTCTCAGAAATTTAAGGGAGGGAACTTAGATGAAATGCCAGACAGTAGAGAGAGGGAACTTATAGAACCCACCTCCAGCAGGAACACAGAGCATCAAGTGAGGGATGGGGATGCCATCCCACAGTCACATCTTTGACCAATAATTTTTACTGCCAGAAAGAATTACAGGGATGGAAATGGAGAGGAGGCTGAGGAAAGAAGGTTCAGTGACAGTCCCGAAGTGGGATCCAGCTCAAGGGGAGGTTCCAAGGCCTAACAATATTACTGAGGCTATGGAGAGCTCACAAAAAGGGATCTATCATGACTGCCCTCGGAAAGACCCAACAAGAGCCTGACAGAGTTAGATGCAGATATTTTTGCACCCAAAACAAAACAACCAAAAAAAGAATTGGA
This sequence comes from Mastomys coucha, assembly GCF_008632895.1. NCBI lineage: Eukaryota > Metazoa > Chordata > Mammalia > Rodentia > Muridae > Mastomys > Mastomys coucha. The sequence goes on along the minus strand of NW_022196899.1, from coordinate 38,787,984 downwards.
AACTAGGCTTACTCAATAACAATTATTTGATAATATCTCTTATTTCTGATATATTTATGAAGTTGTTCGGGTCAATTTATCTCCTAGTCAACACAAAACTGAAGTATCTGAAGTCAATTTTGGATGAATACTTTACATTGCTGGAGAAGGCTTGAAGGCATGAGTGGAAATTTAAAGCAAACAAAATCCAATAATGGATATTCTTAGTTTATGTTGGTAGACATTTCACAAAATGGGAAGAGGGACAAATTATAAATTCATGGGTAAGTACAAAATTAAATGGAAATAAGCATCATATTCACAAATACACACATACTACAAAAAGAGATACACACACAAAGTTACACACATCTATGCAGAATTTCTCCAAATATAAATGTAACATAGACATACTATGGGAAGAGATATAGATAATGTCAGAGAGAAAGCTTTGCATTGCTTTATGTATCACTACAACATTTTAAAATAGAACCAATGATGCTGGAGAGAGAGCTCAGTCAGTAACAGGCTCAGTTGCAGTATTAAAAATAGCTGTAGTCCACACCATGGGGTGTGATATGTCACACCTGTAACCCTAGTATCTTCCAAACCAACACTAGCACACCAACTTTTTTCTCTTCAGCAAAAGTATTATTTCACATCAGGAAAGCATGTCCTTTTTCCCATAAAATTTGAATTTTACTGTCTTCTTAAAAGCACACTTACTTTAAATGGTATAAAATATGACTTTGAAATATGATATTTTTTATTCTACTAAAATGCTCAAAGCTCAGATTTTCATTTATGAGTGTTATAAATTAATGTTAAGACATATTCATTTACTTCTAATTACTGTGATCACTGTGGTTTCCACATGGTTAATTTTAAAAGTAGAAAATGCAAACTCACTCTAGATATTTTAATAAGTATGTGTCTGGAAGACACAGTAGGCTGCCAAAACGTATCAGTTCATGCTCTCCAGGTTTCCTTGAAAATAGGATCCACATTTTACACGTTTTACCCAAGAATAAGTTAATACCCCTGCAATTGACTGTAGTAAGAAATCTTTTTAACTTAACAATTATTTTCTACCTTTGTACAGATAAGTTAGACTGATTTAATTGTTTATTTAGGATATATTTTTTTATATAATCAACCAAGAGTTTATAACAAAAATATTAAAATGTTTAGGCCTTCATTTTTTCTGTGTCCTCACTATATTCTAGCAAGACTAGAAAGCAACAAATAGCTTTTTACATGTCATATATTTAATGAGATACTAGATGGGATTTGACAAGTTCTTTGAATGGAAAGATTCAACAATGGTGTATACAGTTTAGGAAACTACAAAGTTTTGAAATTTTCTTTATTCTGTATCCTTTCATTACTACTCAGCCATTAAAAACAATAATTTATGAAATGCTTAGGGAAATGGATGGATCTGGAGAGTATCATCCTGAGTGAGGTAACCCAATCACAAAAGAACATACATGGTATGCACTCTCTGATAAGTGGATATTAGCCCAGAGATTGGAATACACCAAGTACAATTCACAAACCACAAGAAATTCAAGAAGGAAGACAAAAATGTGGACAATGCATTTCTTCTTAAAATGGGGAGCAAAATACCCATGGGAGGAGTTGAAGAGGCTAACTATGGAGCAGAGACTGAAGGAAGGACAATCCAGCCTGATATAGCTGTCTCCTGAGAGGCTCTGACAGTACCCGACTAATACAGAAGTAGAGGCTCGAAGCCATCCATTGAACTGAGTACAGGGTCCCCAATGAAAGAGCTAGAGAAAGTACCCAAGGAGTTGAAGGGTTTACAGGCCCTTAGGAGGAAGAACAATAGTAACTAACTAATACCCTCGGAGCTCCGAGGGACTAAACCACCAAGAGTTTACATGGTATACATGGTGGGATTAATTGCTCCAGCAGCATATGTATAGAAGAGGATGGCCAAGTCGGTCATCAATGGGAGGAGAGACCCTTGGCCTTGGGAAGGTTCTATGCCCCAGTGTAGGGGAATGCCAGGGCCAGTAAGCAGCAGAGGGTGGGGTGGCGAACAGGGGAAGCGGGGAGGGAACAGGGGTTCTTGTTGTTTTTTGTTTTTTGTTTATTTTTTGGAGGGGAAACTGGGAAAGGAGATATCGTATGACATATAAATAAAATATCTAATAAAAAACTACAATAATTTGTGGAGGTGTGTGTGTGTGTGTGTGTGTGTGTGTGTGTGTGTGTTTGTGTGTGTGTATGTACATTGGTAAGCTCAGGAACTCATTTTGGTGCACAAGGAGAAGACAAAGGAGAACCTGAAAGAGTCAATTTATTCCTTCATCACATGGATCTTGGTGATAAAACTGAGGTAATCAAGACTGACAAGTTCCTTCTCTTGCTGGCTCCTCTTTTGTATTTTAAGTGTCCAAGAACTTTTGGCAGAATATGGGCAAATGATTGATGAGGCTTAATTTAGATTTACAACAAACCTCCATGACTGCTTTGTTAGAGATGTACTAGGAAGAACAGGTAAGAATATGAAAAGAGTATGGCCGTTTATCAGAGGAATAAAAACAGAACAGGCACAGGGAAGCATTGAAGTCTAGATATATTTCTAAATCAATACCAATGTGGTTGGTGAAAGAACAATATGTGAGTTTTGAGAATAAAATCATGAACGACTCTGAATTCTTCAGGCAGTACAACTCTAAACTGGAGTCTGAATTCACTGAAATGGGAGTAGTGTTAAAGAGATGAGGCAATGGAATGGTCCCTATCAGATCAGTTGACCTGTACAAAGTTTGACATTGTTATTATCCAAGAGAGATATCTATCAATGTGTATATCAGGATATTTAAAATTTTGATGTTAAGAAATATCAACTGTCAAGTCTCTGTGGCCAGAAAGGAGATCAGATCAGATGGCTACATCTTAGCTTTTTATTTATTTATTTATTTATTTATTTATTTATTTATTTATTTATTTATTTATTTGGTTTTTTGAGACAGGGTTTCTCTGTGTAGCCCTGGCTGTCCTGGAACTCACTCTATAGACCAGAATGGCCTCAAACTCCTAAACTCCACCTGCCTCTGCATCCTAAATTCTGGGATTAAAGGTGTGTGCCACCACCACCGGGCTCATCTTAGCCTCTTAAAGAACAGAAGTCAGATGTTTAATGGAGAACAACAAAAAAGACTATGAATGAATGGTTTCAACTAGGCATGGGGATATACACATGTAATCCTAGCTCTTGGGAGACTGAGGCAGTAGGATTGCTGTGACTACAATGCCAAACTGGACTTCATTGCAAGATCCTGTCTTGAAAAGGAAAAAAAGGAAAAAAAAATACCCTTCAGAGCAAGAAAAGCTAATATCAGCACAGCAATGGTAAATGGTGCTATGCAAAGCTATAACTGCTCAGTTTGCATCTCCCACTGAACACCAGTGAGGGAGACGACAGGGGAGAGATGTCTTCTGTTTGAATACAGGATGTACTTTAGTGTTCATACTACTAGAATAGTGAAAGACTGGGGGATGCAGCACAATGTCCGGCCAGCTTCAGCACTGGAGCCTTCAGTGAGATATGTGTTTTACTTTAAAAAAAAAATTACAATCACTTTGAGATTTTTAGTAACCAGGAATACGGAAGTAGTGTTTTGAAGCAAGTACACTATGATCAAGTTGTCAGTTCTACAATTCAATCTTCTATTGAGTTACATGAAATAGATTTACTACTTACAAATAAGGAAAGGGAGGAAAGACTACCTAGATACAAAGGGAAAAAAGCCAATAGAAAATATCCCTTCCTTGTGAGTCACAGCTTTCAGATTCTCATGATTGCCTAGTAGAGCCACTGATTGATGCATAAGACAGCCCAACCTGGACTTTTTCATTCACTGACTTGTGTTTCAATAGACTTATGGTGGAAGATTCACTATCTTTAGAGAAGATGAAGAAGTTTTGTCAATCAAGGATGTTGTGTACACAAGGGTATGGAAGATATATCACCTAACAGCCAGGGATGATATGGTTGTAGTTGTGGGAGGAAAATATTTTCCTAGAATATCAGGAAAATAACTAAGCTAGGGAAGGGTGTGGTGAACACCAAAGATTGGTTTCGAGTGGCTCGGAGATACTGTTTTCTGAGTTGTGGTGTCACTGCAGACATGTTCAATATGGCTGGGTGGTGTAGTGATTTTATTTGTTTAGCATTACCGTATATGACAAATATACTTTTTGCCATGTAAATTATATGATTATTTTCAGCTTCTCATTTTTATCTCATTTTTAGTTATGATTTATGGATATAATTATTATGTGTAGATATGCAGATCTTTAAACATACATAGCAATCGTTTCAATCATTTTGCCTCTGTATGTTCAATGCTTTGGAACTTACATGGAGAAGCCGCTTTTCATACCCATATAACTATAAATACTAACCTATCTTTTTGTGTTGAATATGTATGAACTTTATGACACTGGAAATCTTTAATCACTTAAGTATCATCTTAATTCTAAAGTTATATTATCATAACAAGTCACAATAGAAAAACATGTTTAAAAACAGTAATTGATTTGAATTGGCAAGAAATTACTAAAATACACAATTGTAAAAGTCATCATCTCTATGAGCATGCTGTTTGGCATCCATCTAAGATTACAATGACATATTAGTCTTATGTCTTTTCTGAATATAACTAGTTGTGTAGTGATATGCAATTATTAATTCCAGAAAAATATTAGTAATAATGACAGTGTAATTTAGACATCATCATTATATATGTAATTTATAAGGCCCAAACTAGAAATAGACAAAACAATATTGAATATAAAGATGCTATTGAACTACAAAATAACTGTTATATTGCACAAATGAAGTGTTCAAAGTCTATGTCCAGAGGAAACTTTCTATACTTTTTTCTTTACGTTTGGAAATCTAACTCTTAATATGTTCAAATGAATTTGTTTTTAAACATACCAAGATGTGCCTAGATTGTTTCATACTTGTTTACTGTGTGAATTATTTTTATCTGTCTTCCAAATTGTGTGCTAACTCATTATTAAGTTAGTCTCTGTTTATGGGCAACTTTCTATTGAATTACATACAAGGAATAGTGCATGAAACAGAGCTGAGATAATCTCATTTTCAAAAGAGACTGTATTTATTCAAGACTGACTAGACTTTTAAAATTCTGAGTATTATCAATTGCCTTGTCTGCAAGTTGAGGAAATCATATTACAAGAAAACCAGTAGCAATTATGTTTACATAAGGACTATACATTCATGGCTGCTTCAAAAATAGCAGGCCAGCTGATATGCCCAATGTTAAGAGGGATTGTATATGAATTCTAAATTGCCTCCTATTCTTCAAATTATCCTGTTGTATTTCAAGTGTATAGTATAAACAGTATTTTTCTTAAATTGATATTAACTTGCAAAAAGGAAATCATTGTAACTTCAGCCTTAAGTTACAAGAATAAAATTGGTAATGAAAAGCAAAACTTTTAAAATCGCATGCTGGATAAACTTCAACAATACTCAGCTACTTTATTTTTATCACACCTACTCAAATCTTGGTACTTATTCAATAGTTAATTTCCCACAAATTAAAGTATGATTTTTATATCTCATTAAAATACAAGGTTTTTAACTTTCTTGCCAGGCAACCTACTTCAGATTTTAAAATAATTTAAAACACTTTATGCACATGTGCATGTAAATATATTAGTATATGTGTGTGAGTATAAATGCACATGACACATATGTATATATTTATGACAGCATGTTTGTATGCTGAACTACGTGTGGGTATAGAGAACAGAGAGAGGGAACCTCATATCCTCTACAGCTTTAGTTGTAGGTAATTGTGAATTTGCCTCATGTAAGTGCTGGGGGCTGAACTCAGCCCTTCTTCAAGAGAAAACAGTACTCTTTAATGATAGTCTCTCTTTCTCTAGCACAAAGATACTTCATTCAGATTTGCATTGCAATAATTTTTAAGACTAATGCATATTTGTGTCTATCAACTTCTTAAAATAAAGTACAACAATACGTAACACTGAACATACAGACTAAAAAAAATTTACTCTTGAATCTTGTATTTCCTATTTGTAATAGTATGTAAATATATATTAAAAGTTATCACATTAAAATAAAAGATTAGTGCATTCTATCTAGTCTTCATACCTGTTTCATACCTAACCTTTATACATCAGAATTTTCTTTATAAAAGAGTTGATAATCGCTTCCATATTCTTTATGTTATTCTACCTTGATATGTGTTTTCTAGGAGTTCATTCAACATTTCCTCCTTTTCCTTTAGTGTTTAGGAAACTTTTTTCCTTTTTTATTGGTTATTTTATTAATTTACATTTCAAATATTATCCCCCTTTTCAGTTTCCCCTCCACAAACTCCCACCCCACCCCTCCCCCTACTTCTATGACTGAGATCCCACACACACTCACCCACACACTCCACCTCACTGCCCTAGCATCCTTCTATGCTGGGACATCAAACCTCCACAGGACCACCGGCCTCCCCTCCCACTGATGCCAGATAAGACAATCCTCTGCTACATATGCAGCTGGAGCCATGGGTCCCTCCATGTGTATTCTTTGGTTGGTGGTTTAGTCCCTGGGAGTTCTGTGGGTGTCTGGTTGGTTGAAAATGTTCTTATGGGGTTGCAATTCCATTCAGCTCCTTCAGTCTTTCCCCTAACTCCTCCATTGGGGTCCCTGTGCTCAGTCTGATGGTCGGCTGCAAGCATCCACATCTGTATTTGGCAGGCTTTGGCAGAGCCTTTCAGGGGAAAGCTAAACCAGACTCCTGTCAACAAGCACTTCTTGGCATCAGCAATAGTGTCTGGGTTTGGTGTTTGCAGATAGGATGGATCCCTAGGTGGGGCAGTCTCTGCATGGCCTTTCCTTCAGTCTCTGCTCCACTCTTTGTTCCTGTATTTTCTTTAGACTAGAACAATTCTGGGTTAATATTTTTGAAAAAGGTTGGTGGCCCCATCCCTCAACCGGGGTTCATACCTAACCACTGGATATGGTCTCTACAGGTTCTATCTCTCCTTTTTGGGGGATATCTCAGTTAATGACATTCCCTTTGGGTCCCGAGAATCTCTTGCTTCCTTAGCATCTGGGACTTTCTAGTGGCTACTTCTGGTTCCCTATCCCCCACTGCTAAGCATTTCCTCCTTTTTATCCACATTGAGAATCACTGTAGTTTCGCTTGGTTTTCTTAACCTCAGTGGGTAATGTGTCCTTACTTGCTCTATTCTCCTGTAATACAGATGTTCACTTTCCTAGGTAATCATCGCCTATTTCCCTGAAAGGCCTTTAAAGAGACCCTATAGATCTCTAAAATTATTGTGCATTAAATTAGTGAAAGGATAAGAAAGCATCATTTACATACTTATTAGTAGTTTAATATTACACAGAAACTGGTCATAAATATATCTGCTGAACACTTTATGTTAGAAAATATAATAAATCTCTATGATTAGATATGTGTATTTTGTTGAATATACTAAAAATATACAATGTTTTGGAGCCTCTCAGTGATATAAATCTGCTTAAAGCAGTATCAGAATGTTCTTATGGTTAAAGAGATCTTTAATAATCAAAGGTACAACACATAAGGGAGACGATAATATAGGGAAAACATTTTTACAACTATCAAGAATTAAAAGGAATTCACAGAAGCTCAAATAAATGGAAAAATTCTATATAAAAGAAGCAGAAATCTGTGTTAAAACAGTCTCAAATGCTAATCTATTTTTATCTCAGATTATTTTTAAAGTGACAAAACAAATTTGTCATTTGAAAAAGAATGAAATAAACAGTAATTTTATTCTAACTGAGGATAGTGTTTTCAAATCGTTCCTGATTAACTATGGTGGGGACCATCTGCAGACATTACAGCAATCAATTCATTTGACAATAGCTATGAGTGATTGAAAGTCTTTGGTGATTCATTCTTATATATTTTAAATTGCAGGAGGATTTAATGGCATTGAAGAGAACTGACGTGACTTGTTTCTTTTCTTGGAACATTTTATATCCCTTGTCCTAAAAACACATAAAACAATTACTAAGAAAAACTGTCAGTGATTTATTAGATCCAGTGACCACCATCTTTTCCCATATTACTTCATTACTTTTATTTTTGAGAAAATGATACTTGAGTTTTGTTATTCTTTCCACTTTGCTGTATAAAATCAATATTTGATGGCTTTCAAGAAAGAGCAAATATTGAGTCCTTATTTTTCGAACTGTTTAGTCAAGTCCTCTTTCTCATTCCCTTGTCTTTCTTTCTCTTTTATTACCCCATATTCTCTTTTATTACCCCATATTCTCTTTCAGCCATTTTTTGCCTCCCCCATTCTTTCTCTTTCTTACATTCACCCTCCCCTCATCCAAGCAGCTGTGGCTTGGCATTGTGAGAAGCCAGGAAAGGTTATTAATGAAGACAACCTTAGTTGTAGCTGACAGCTCAGGACTCGAGGGTTCATGCAAAGGAGTTGAGGCTTGGCACCCTGAAGAGAGACTACGAAAGGCTATTGGTGAAGCCTAGTTGCAGCAGAAGACCCCAGTTCTTGAATATGCCAGTACCATAGGATGATCACCAAAACAGAAACAGCAATAGAGTAGATCATCTTGAGCTTTGAGTCCTACAGAGGGCAGAGCTGAAGAAGTGATGTCAGCCCTTTAGGAGGAGCTCAGAAGATCATGTGTGGATCCCAGACAGTGAAACAAGAAGCTGTAACACTGAGGCTACTTCAGAGACCCCAAGATTTTTGAGATGCCTGCTTACAGCGAGTGAAACTAGCCCAGGAAAAGAAGTTTATTGCAGTCACAAACATGAAAAAAAGTTGAAGATCTGAAGATCTCTTTGACATCAGACATGGAGATAAAGAAAAAAAAGAGATGCTTTCTTGGGACAAATGGGGCATAGGAAGAGGGTATTAAAAGAGCTCACAACAGTGTTCAGATGAGCTTGCTATGGCGTTTCTTACCTGCTCCAGGAGCAGGAGTTGGGTTAGCTGGTGTTTGGTGTTGATTTGGTCCAGTACTTCCTTGCTATGATATTTTGGAATGATACTGTGTATCCTGTGCCATGATGTATTAGAAGTATATCACTTGTCTTTTTGATTTTGACTTGATAGGGGATTACAGTTAAGAGACTGCATGTATCTCAGAGGAATTTTGGACTTTGTACTTTAAACATTATTAAGAGTATAATAGACTATGGAAACTTTTAGAGAAGAGTTAAAATGCATTTTGCATTATGTTATGGGGGCCATGGACTGGAATGGGTCATTTGAATAGGTATGCCCCCACCCATAGATTCATGTGTTTGAATGCTTGGACATAGAAAGTGGTACTATTAGGAGATGAGGTCTTATTGGAAGAAGTGTGGCCTTATTGGAGGAAGTGTATCACTGTGCAGGTGGTCTTTGAGATCTATGCTCAGGCTGCTCCCTGTATGTAATCTAGCCTCTTTCTTGCTGTCTGTGGTTCAAGATGCAGAACTCTCAGCCCTCCCAGTACCATGTCTGCCTGCACACTGCCATGTTTACTGCCATGGTGATAATGGACTAAAACTCTGAAAGTACAAGCTAGCGTCAATTAAACATTTTACTTTATAAGAAAAAAAAGAGATGCTTTCTTGGGACAAATGGGGCATAGGAAGAGGGTATTAAAAGAGCTCACAACAGTGTTCAGATGAGCTTGCTATGGCGTTTCTTACCTGCTCCAGGTGTGTGTGTCTTTTACTGTGCACCAGCTCACCTCCAACCCCCAAGGACAGGTTGGGTTGGATGGTGAGTAGTCCAGGACACAATTAACATTTTTGAAGTTCAGTATTTCTGGATTTGTCTGGGACTTTCTGTGCGTGATGTACCCTGTACACTTTCCCTTTAGGGATTTTCATGCTACTCACCTCGCCTTTGTTTCTAGTTAGTGGAGATTCAGGGATGAGCTGTACCTTTAATCAGTCACCTTCCCTCACCATCTTTCAGTTGCTTCAGTGGGTCAGATCTCAAGTCTTTGTCTATTTATGTATCTTAGGTTTTGGGCTGTTTTATAATTCCAAGAGTTTTCACTAATTAAAGTTCTGTCTAGAGATACTGTTAATACCTAGTCAACCTGTGTAATATTATCACTTGAGATTATGTAATGCAGTTTTGTTTTTTGTTTGTTTGTTTTTCAGAATGAGAACCTTAAATATTGATTTCTATATTCTAGTGAAAGAAGAAAGAAATCTGTTGTCTCTTTCACTTTTTTGGATGAATCCCAGGTGTTTTCCATAAATGTAATACAAAGGAACTTCAGATGGATTTTCAAAACTATGTTAGTCTTTTGTAGAACCTGACTGTTACAAATGATGAGTTCATTTTCTTGTTTGCTTTTGAATTTCTTTCTATTTTTTGCTGAAACTAAAATGTAGTAGAACATGTAACAAAACACTTCTGTGGAAAGACAATTTGGAGAGATATAACTAAGCTCAGTTTTCCAACATCTGAAACAGTTATGAATTCATTATACAGAGGTGATAGAGTTTTTTTTTTTAATTCATCTATAGAAACAGCTGAAAATGACATGTACCACTTCAGTTTCTTTGATTCCTTGAGAGAAAGCATCAGAGTGAAATTAAAAAATTGCCATGTGTCTTATTTAACAAAAGTTTTAATGAGAAAATAATGCAAGGATATTTAAAAAAAAAAATCTTACTTCTTATGAGCTGTATAGGCGCAATGGTTGACTGAGTTAAACACAAATTCAGATAGCCTAGTTTAGAAGCCTCCAATTTGACACAGTAATATAACACAGAAGAGTAAGTCCTCATGGTTCTTAGGGAACTTCTCCTTGTATTGTTTTATAAACAGTAGAAATTATAATTTCCACCATTACCCTACCTCTGTGTGTTCTTTATAGGATCATTGGAAGAGATGAGTTAAAAGGTAGATCTGTTCCTACATAATTTGGTGGAGAAATGGGAAAACATGGCCACAAATATGATGACTGTATTATAGTCACAAAAATATCTTTTAAATCTACAGCACAGAACATACTGTCCTGTTTTCAGACGTACATACCTGTTGAGAAAGCTCACTCCAATTTTTCCCCATTTTGAGTCCTTGCTTTGTGAAGTATACTGCTTATATTGTCTGTGTCTTCTTCTGACAAGAACTGAAGGATTTTCCTATTCTATAACCATAACAAAGTCCTTGGTCATCCATTTCAACTCTGAAATTAGATGAGAATTACATTTGCCCATATCCTAGCTCATGTAAACGTGGTAATGGCAATAACTGGAACATGTACTTGCTACAGTAACTTATGAATTTATATATATTTGTATGCAGCAGTATCAATATGTATTTGCTGATATTATTTTCATCAATGCATGTCATTTAACAGCTACAGAAACCTCTTTGCAACCTTGTATGCCTAAAGTATTTTCATTTATTCTTACAATTGCCTTAGATGATATCTAGTAGTTTGTTTTTTAATAATATTATTGGAACATTTCTATCATTTCTTATGATTTTAAAGATTTGTTTCTATTGTTTTTAATTGCATATTTGAGTCTGTGTTGGTAACCACAGATACTGGAGGTATTGGACCCCTTTGAGATAGAATTGCAGGCAGTTGTGTCCCATGCATGGTGGGTACTGACAACCAAACTTTAAGGCTCTGCAAGGGTAATACATGGTGTTACTCACTGAGACAGCTCTCCAGCCTTTTGTTCTCAGGCTAGAAAAGTATTGGACATCTTAAAAAACTGCATGAAATATTTAAATATATAATTTGACATACCAAAATTCTAGAAAATTCTACACACTTAATTCTTCCATTTTATAAATTTATTATGCTTCATTGAAAATCTTAGTCTCAAACATGAATCATTTGTAAAATAGAACATAAATGCAACATTAATAGAGAAGCAGTACAGTTCTTGCTTAGCTGATATAGTATATAAATAAAGTGAGCAGATTCTTTCATGTGACAACAAAGTTGAGTTTGAAAATATTCATTCTCAAAAGAAAACTGTCAGTGTGAGTAACATTTGTATGGCATCACTCCAGCATTCAAATGGTACAGTCCCTGGTGAAGCCCACATTGTGGTGTTTTGTTGCAGATCTGCATCTTATTTTACAGTCTCAGAGGGCAATCGTCTTTTTATAAATATATGCTTCCTATTTTTATAGTAGAGTCATGTAATAACATTCAAGGAAAAAATTAACAGATTTTAGAAGAAAGTTGACCATTTTTATTCTTGGCTTTGGCACATCTAAGGAGAAAACTGTATACAGAATGATTTCTTATGAAACATGTAAATGTGTATGCTGTGAACTAGAAAGATATATCCAGATGTATACAAGAAAGATGTCTTCTTTGTGTAGGTCTTAAACATATTTTGAATATATTTGATATTTAATGACCATCTTTCACTACAGAGGTGTATTGTCATATATAACAATGTACACACAATAAAATATAAATTAAGTAATAACTGAATGCTTAAGACAAATTGTATGATATGTGTATATCTAGTAACCAGCACAGTGCCTGGAATGTCAACCAATTGGTGAGAATGAGAAATATACTTAAGTAATAACATGACAATTAATATGAGGTCATCAAATTAAGATGATGAAAGGAGATAAAATTAGTTTTACAAAAAGAATGATGGTATTTAGTCATGTATATGTAGAAACAAGAATGCTGGGCATTTTGTGGGAGAATAGAAAATAAGATAGTCATAGATAAAAGTAATAGTAATAATAACTATTATTATTATATTTAACTTCTCAACAATTAAAAATTAATTTAACATAGTTATTTCTTTTTTTAGTATGAGTATGTATGCAAAACTCTTACACAAGACTACACATGATATAACTGAAAATAGCCTGAAATCAAAAGCAGGGATAACCCAAGTGTCTCTGGGTAGAAGAAAAGATAAAGAAATATACCCTGTACATTCAATAAAGTGTTACAAAGCCTTAGAAAAGAATGATGTCATGACACATACAACATAAATCTCAAGGTAATCATTTACCTTGGACAAAGAAACAGCTAATTTTTAAATTTTATTCATTTATTTATATTTATTTATTTATGAGTGTGAGGCACATGTGTTAATGCCTTTGGAAACAAGAAGAGATCTTTAGACCTCCTGGAACTGAAGTTATAGATAGCTGCAAGACTCCTGAAAAAAATACTGGGAACTGAAACTGGGACCCTTGGAAGAGCTGCAGCTGTTCTTAACAACAAAGCCATTACTGTAGTCCTCAAATAGTATTTTATGGGCCATTATGTTGGATCACCTCATAAAAGCACATGCCAAGTAAACATGACAATTTCAGTTGAATCCTAAGATCCCACAATCTGAGAGAACTGACTCCTGAAAATATTCCTATGGTCTCACATGTACCTATGCTGTGTTACTCATGTGCCTGTTTCATATCTACACATGTGCACACACATGTACACAATACACATACCACAAATAATAATAAATGAAAACATTTTTTAAAAGCCATTCATTTTATTTCACACAAATAGTTAGAGTAATCAAACTCATAGAAAAAAGTAGCTGTAGATTGATAAAGAAGGACTTTTGGTAGTATAGAGCAATATTTATCAACCTGTGGTTCCTGATCCCATTTGGGTCAAAGGACATTTTCATATGAGTACCCTAAGACTATTGGAAAGCACAGACACTTACATTATGATTCACAACAATAGCAAAATTATAGTTATGAAGTAGCAACATAAATAATTTTCTTGGATGGCAGTACCACAACATAAGGAAGTGTCTTGAAGAGTCACAGCATTAGGAAGATTGAGAAACACTAGTAGAGTTGCAAGATAATAAGTTCCAGAATTAGAAGTGCATGACAAAACAATCTAAACAGGCTGAACATTGCTAATCTGTGTGCCTAAAGGTTGCTAAGAGTCTAAATAGTGGATATCTTTTAAAACAGGATGGTATACTTAAAAATAAATAACAAGAAACACGCAATAGTAGTATCTATGACAAAGAAGACAGCATTGGAGAAAATCCACAAGAGTGGGGAGAAAAACCTGAGGACAAAGAGTCTCAGTCCAGAGAGGTCTCACCATCTTTTGAAGTGAACGATCAAGGATTTTGATCTCACTCAAAAAGTAAAATGAAAATTCAATGGTGAGTATTTAGACTTTAGACCTTGGGGGAGGATGCTATTTGTTTGCTGGCTGGACCCCGAACAATATCCACACCCAGTTTTTACTGCACAGTGGACTTTTTGCATAGTGTATATCCTGATGCTGAGTGTCAAGAATAGCACTTCAGTGCAAAGGTGGCGTTCCTTTGCTGTGTTTGTGGGGCTCAGGTCCATGTTCTTAGGTAGAAGTGGTTTACACACGTCATCACCACTGCCCTCCTTCCCACAAAGGCAAGCTTTAGGAAAACAATGAATAAGAGCATAAAGTGGAGTAGACCAGACACGGGGGGGTGGGGAACAAAAGTGTGTAGAACTCCTGAAGGTGTAGGAGGGGGTTAGATGGAGAGGCATTGTATAGCAACAATGGAGATGGAAGAATCAACAGAACAGTAAACCAAAACAAAAAATAATTCAGTCGCTCACTAAATACCATGCCTATGTTTTCCAGCACTCTCTATAAAGATAGGCTACTCGGCCATCTTATGATCTTTATGTTAGCTCACAGTTTTGATTCACCCATGTATACTCATGAGGTGTTCAGTAAACATATCGTTAAGAAGTCACTCAACATTTGTGCAGGATTTTTGTAAACTATGTCACTTTCTCCTTGATTTTTCAAAAACGGAAGACATTTCTTAAAAAGGTATACCTAGGGGAGGGCTGGCACCTTGTTATTGCAGAATCATGACAGATTACAAGGTAAATCAGTCCGCACCACAACATTTGATGTTGTGCAGCCTTTGATTCATAAACAAACAACTATTTCAGGCTAATGTTTAATTTCTCCTTGCTATTTTCCCCATGTTGCCTGCAAAAACATGCTTGACTTAATATAGCCATTAGTTAAATGAGCAAGAAACAAACAAAACACATCTGCATGTTGTTAGTATTTTCAGTTATTCCAGCTCTGATCCTGTAGGATAACATATCTTGAAAGAAAAGACTAAAGTTCACCTATACACACAATAACACACACATGCACACAGAGAGAGAGAGGAGAGGGAGAGAGATACAACTTTGCTTCAAACAGTGCTTATTTTATGCTTATTAAGTTAATTAATGATTGAAAACAGAATATATTTGATTAAAATGACAATAGTATCCCAATGTATCATAAAGCAAAATTTATCTACATTGATAACTTGACTAGATAAATATAATCCATACTTTTCCTGAGAATCTGTTACCTATCTATAGCACTCACTTGTCTAGCTCTTAATAGAGTCCAATAGTCCCATCTCTGAAAAAAGGACAAAGTACTTTAGCATTCACAATTGCTATGCTGATTCTAGACAGCTTTCTATCCAAATAAAATAAGTAATGTCTCCTTTATGATATTGAAATGAAGTTATGGGTAAAAATCATCATCCATGGCACATATTTCTGCAAAAGATTTGTGTGGTATTTTTCAACTCAAGCCTCTGAAAGATGTAATACCTTTTCCTTTTCAGAAGTACTTAAGAAACTTTTTAGAGAATGTTGCAGATTTAGTGGTCGACATGAAACACTGAAAGCAAAGACAGATGACAGTTTTCAGAACAGTAGGATTTACGGGGATTGTCTTGGGCTTTTTGTGTACACCAGCTTCCAGACTGTAATAGACAAGCTCTGCTGTGTTGGGCTTAAATTAAAAGGCATACAGGACTCAGGTTAAGACTACATAATTCTTCCAGAAAGCATCATTGAAAGAATGTGAATAACTTAGCATCGGTGGGCTGCAGAACAGGGAGAGAGAAATCACTGCAGGCCTGCACCTATTCTGAGATCAGGCTTCTCTGAGTTACTTGGCCCCAGCACTTTGCCATTCTTCCCTCTAGTGGCTGCCACTGCAATTGCATGTTTGGTGTGGCTCCAACAGCCAGAATGACAGAGGATGGATGAAAGCATTCTGTTAGTGAGGAATGTTATCTGAATGCTACTCTACAAGCATACTTTCAAAGGTGTTTTCTTTTCAGTATAAGATTCATGTAGATCTTTAGAAATAAGGTTGCTTCTAAGTTCTTCTAACTCTCCTATACATTTCATGAGATGAGTAAAAGGCTTAAGAACAGGAATATGTTCGCTACTTGCAGCTAACCTCACTGAAGATTGCTTGCTGTTATCTTGGCTACAGAGTCTCTCCTTTGTACAACTACGAAATCTAACGTGAACATTGATTCAAAGTATTGTATGTCTAAAAAACGAACTATGTGGGAGGGCTGTAAGGGAGAGAGAAGAGGAGAACGACGTAATTTTACTGTAATCTAAAAAAAAATACTATTAATTGGATTACATGTTTAATTTGTACACAATATAGAAAGGTTGATATGATTTTTTTCTAACCCTTTAGAAATTCAAGTGTGAAAAACTGTTTTGTTGACTATGTTATATGAAATAAACAGAAAATAAATCTCACAGCCAATTGATTTTGACAAGATCAGAAAATTTGTCACTGTAAAATTAAAAGCCGTGTGCCATAGTCAAACCTAAGTATATTGGCATGAATCTTACTCAAGAGTGAGTAGATCGCCTCTGTTCTGCATTCTATAGACTCTAGCCTATCAGTAGGAAGACTCTAATCAAATAATTCATGTTTAAATAATTAAAGCCCCACAACTTTGCCTGCTTTCCTGGAGGCCAGCTGGCACCAAAGAAAGTAAATAAGCATCCATCCTCTATGGCCCCTGCCCTTGCTCACCAACTCCCCTGAAAGCACACCCAACATTAAACTGCACTTTGTGCCCCATATCCTGTAGCATAGCTCTTCCTGACTTCCTTGAGGTCTGCCAGCATCAGGGACACCAGGTAAGTTCCTCCCTATAAGCAGCACTTGCCTACAACTCCCTGGTAGCACCCCCAGCAGTGGTAAACTTCATCCCATAGTCTGTGTCCCTTTTCTCACCACACAACTCTGCCTGCTTCCCCAGAGACCATTCAGCACCAGAAACACCAGATAACTCCCCAAACTCCAAGTCCCTGCATGTCAATTCCCATGAAAGCACACCCAGCAGTGGCAAACTGTACTCCATACCTTGAGCATCATTTCCTGCCCCACAATTCTGCCTGCTTTCACAGAAGTGTGCCCGCACCAGGAACAAAGGTAAGCCTACACCCAAGCAGCCATTGTCAGCCTACTCCTTTGAAAGCTCATCTAAAAGCGCTAAACTGTACTCCATATTCTCTGATCCATCTTCACCCCACAAATCTGCCTCCTTTCCTGACAGAGAAAAGGCACCAGGAATACAAGGGAACATCTCAGAGTAAAAAGACTGGGAAAAGATTTTCCAAGCAAATGGACCTATGAAGCAAGCTAAAGTAGCCATTCTAGTATCTAATAAAATAGACTGTCAATCAAAATTAATCAAAAGAGATGGGAAGGATACTTCATACTCATCAAAGAAAAAAATCCATCAAGATCATGTCTCAATTCTGAATATCTATGCCCCAATTTCAAGGACACCCACTTTCCTTAAAAAAAAAAAAAAAAAAAGGACTAAAACTTAAATCACACATCAAACCTCACACATGAATAGTGGGAATCCTCAACACTCCACTCTCAGCAATAGACAGGTTATCCAGACAGAAATTAAACAGTGAAATAATGAAATTAACAGATGTTATGAATCAAAGTGACCTAACAGATATCTGCAGAACATTTCACCAAAACACAAGGGCTATTCCTTCTTCTAAACACCTCATGGTAACTTCTTCAAAACTGACTATATACTTGGACACAAAACAAGTCTCAACAGACCACCATTGATTAAAGCAGGACTTCTACAACAACAGAAACAAGAGGAAGCTTATAAAACTCATGGAAATTGAAATCTTCTACTAAATGACCATTGGGTCAAAAAGAAACAAATAAATAAAGACTTTCTAGAATTCAATGAAAATGAAAGCACTGTTAAACTAAGGGGATAGGATGGAAGGTCATAGCACTAAATGTATTAATAGGGAAATTAGTGGGATCTCATAATAGTGGTTTAAAAGTACATCTGAATGCTGTAGAATGAAAAGAAGCAAACAGATGGAATAGACACTAAGAAATAATCAAGCTGGACTGAAATTAATAAATTAGAAACAAAGAGAATAATACAAATAATCTGCAAAACCAAGAGCTGGTTCTTTGAGAAAATGAGCATGATAGACAAACAGTTAGCCAAACTTACTAAAAGGCAGAGAGATGATGTCCAAATTACCAAAATCAGAAATGAAAAGGGAGAGAGAAAAACAGACACCAGAAACTCTAATGAGCATTAGGTATTAGTTCAAAAACCTGTACTATACAAAATTGGAAAATCTAAATGAAGGTGATGGCTTTCTTGCTAGATACCACTTACTAAAGTTAAATCAAGATCAGTTAAACTATTTAAACTGGCCTGTAACCACTAAGGAAAGAGAAGCAATCATTCAAAATCCCCTAACTAGAAAATGCCCGGAGCAAGAAGGCTTTATCACAGAATTTTATTAGCCTTTCAGAAAGCTAATAGCAATACTGTTCAAATTATTCTACAAAATAGAAACAAAAAAATCATTATCAAATTCATTTCAAGAGTCCAAAGTTACCTTGATATCTAAACAACAAAAAGACTCAACCAAGAAAAAGACTTCGAACAAATATCCTTTATGAACATTGATACAAAAATGTGCAATAAAATATTCACAAACCTAATCCAAGGACAAATCAAAAACATCATTCTTATGATCAGGAAGTCTTCATCCCAGATAAGCAAGGATGTTTCAATATGTGAAAATCTACCAATGTAACCTACCCTTTAAACAACCTGAAAGGGGAGAAAAAAAAGAACATGATCATCTCATTAATTATATGCTTTTATGCTTGCAGGCAGGAGCATGTTATCCTCTGAGAGGCTCTACCCAGAAGCTACCTCAGACACATACAGATACCCACAGCCAAAATGTGGATGGAGCCCAAATACTCAAGTAGAATAATTGGGGAGGGGTGGTGATTAAAGACCCTGAAAAGGATAAGAACACCACAGGAAGACCAACAAAGTCAACTAACCTGGACCCCTGGTGGCTTTTAGAGACTGAACCACCAACCAAAGAGCATATGGGGGCTGGACCTAGGCCTCCCTGCACATATGTAGGAGATATGTAGGGCAGGTACAACCCTCTTAATGACACTGTCACACTAGATGCACACCTGCTGTTGGTCAATTGTCCAAAGTATAGAGTTATGTTTTAAATTATGCATCATTGTAACTTCCTCATTTCTCTCTTTTGTAGTGGATGCCATTAATGGAGGAAACTGCAAATGTGAGCAGGAATACACAAAAAGTCCCTGAATCTTTTTTTAAAAAATTTGCTCTGTATATAAACTACTTTTAAAAATTCTAACATTTTAAAATTTATGACTAAATAGAATGTCATGTAGACTGACAAAATACTGAGACTGCCACCATTTTTAAAATGGAGAATGGGAGAAGAGTTAGAAAGGATAAAATATCAAAATATATTATGAAAAGTAATTTAAAAATCACACAGATAAAAATGAGAGACTATATACATCTTCTCCTATTATCTACTCTATTTTTACATAGAGAAGTCAACTAATGAAAATATATTATGAAACTTTAAAGTAAAATGTTATCAGTAAAATAACACATAATTCATGATCCAAAGTACATAAAATTCTCATTGTGTAGACTTTAATCAGCTCCATTTTCTAATATTTTATTTTACCTAAATTTAGGCAAACTATATTTATTGTCTAAATTTCCATGAGTTTTCTCACTACAGAGACTGAGACTTAATATGCCAGCCCATTTGTAACATTCTTATTATTTTCTTTCATTCTGTGACATTTCATTATGAACATTTCCACACTACAAGGACTCGATGGATCTGATTTACTTGGCATCACTTTTGCCTCCAATGGTCGGGCAATTTTAATTTATTTTCAGCCATTCAGCAAATGAAGATGTACAATTAAACTACACCTTTTAAGACATGGCTTCCTGCAGGTTATTAGTCATTTATGTCTCTCTCCTCTGCTTAGCAGTGAATAACAGAATATCGAGTCTGTTGCAGTAGGCATCACAGTTTCAGCTCCGTGCTGATGACCAACGCATTTGCAGGGCAGCAACCGAGAATGCAACGAGTAAAAGAGCTCACTCAGCTGACACTTCTGCCCCCCACACAGCATGTTAACACCAGATAGTGATGTGCTAGGAAAAATCGGAAGTCTCACTAATAACCACTCTGAACTCTAACTGTAGAACATAATATCAATATTTTACTTTAATTTATTAGTTCTTTAAAAATGACATACATGTATACAAGTCATTTTGATCACATTCATCCTTCAGTGTCCTCCTCGAAAGAAGATTCCTTCTCCAGCACACTGCCACCCAACCTCACTTCACATCCTTTTCACAACTTGTTGAACCCAGTCACTGGGATCCATGTGTGGAAGTGTAAGACCATTACAGGAAGTACAGGGGGAAAGGAAAATCCACAAGGATCTACTTCCCTAAAGAAAACAGACTCCTGAATCCACCAGCCTCCAACTGAGCTAGCTCTTCAACTAGCTCTTCAACTTTATGAGGCTTTCCCATTCTACAGATTTTATACCTCATAGGATGTTAAAACTAATAGAAAGCTCCACTTATTTCAGTAACACATAACAAGTTTTACAGTTAAAACAAATCTGAACATTTTCTTGAATGCCATTTTGAAAATTCGGAGTCACCTTCAAACATCTACAACTTTCATTTTTCTCCTTTCTTTAATTTTTTTTTATTTTTTAAGAATTATTTTGATTATTTTCGTGTATATGTGTGCGTGTGTGTGTGTGTGTGTGTCTGATGTTAAGTGGTATAAACCATTAGAACTGGCAAGAAAATTTTTTCTGAAGCCCATAATTTGTTATTCAAACAGTAAGTAGAATTAAAACAACCATATCTGAGTCTGAAGAGACAGCTCAGTAAGTTATTGAAAGCACACTGCTACTCAGGGGACCTGGGTTCACTTCCCATTGCCAACATCACCAGATGGCTCATAGCTATCTGTGACTCATATTCCAGGAGATATCATGCCCTTCTTGGGCCTTTGTGTGCACAACACATGTACAGGGTGCACAAACAGGCATGTAGGCAAACACGCATGTACATCAAATAAAATAAGTCTCTAAAAGTTAAAGCGTCAGCATTTCAATATACACATTATACAAAGCTTAATTGTCTTGTCATCAGGACCACTACAGATAGACATGCCACAGGTATTTCTTTTCTTCAAGTTCATTGCAAAAAAGTGAAGGCCTCTTTCAGCACATGTGGTAATGATTTACAATCGAAAATTGTTTTCAAGCAGTTATAGAGGAAGGACTGCTTTGAAAATGATTGTGCTGTTAGTTTCAGCAAAAATTCAGAATTCTTCCCTGTTGGTCTTTGGAACATTTGACATTGTCTGCTGAGAGCAGAGGCACTGTTGTCATAATACTTAAGAGGTTGTAGACACAGGCCAGTTTTCCAGCTTCTAGTCTTTTGTTCATTATCATTATCATTATCATTATTATTATTATTATTATTATTATTATTATTATTATCATCATCATTATATTTATATTTATTTATTCACTTTACAGCCCATATCAGCCCTTTCTCTCCTCCCAGTACCTGCTCATGAAAGTCCTTCCTTCATTCCTCTGAGAAGGGGAAGCCCCACTCTGGGTATCCACCATTCATGCTAATTCCACCCCCAACTCCCACCACCACATCCCCATTCTCACTCCTTTATTCCCCCAAACCCGACCTCCCTTACCCCTCACACCAAATTGCTGAGAGTCTACGGATAACCTCACCCACTGAAGACAGACAAGGCTGTCCATTTAGGGGTTCAGGATCCACAGGCATGCAGGTATAACAAGTTTAGTGATAGCCCCTCCTCAAATTGTTTGGGGGACCCACAGGAAAACCAAGCTACTCATCTGCTACATACGTGCAGGGGACCTAAGTTCAGCTCCATGCTTGCTCTTTGTTTAGTGATTCGTTCACAAGGAGCCCCAAGGGTTCAGGTTAATTGATATTCTTGGTCTTCCTATAGACTCCTCGTTCTCTTAAGGTCCTTCAATCTTTCTCCCAACCTTTCTGTATGACTCCCCATGCTCCAATTGTGTTTTGGATGTATGCCTCTGCATCTCTTCCCATTGGCTGTTGGGTGGAGTCTCTCAGAGGACAGTTGTGCTAGGTTCTTGTCTGCAAGTTTAAAGGAGTATCATTAATAGTGTCAGAATTGGTTCTTATGCATGGAATAGGTCTCAATTTTAGGCAGTCATTGGTAAACCATTCCCTCAGACTCTGCTCTGTTTTTGTCCCTGCACATCTTGTAGGCAGGACATGTTTTGGGTCAAAGGTTTTGTGGGTGGGTTGCTGTCCTTGTCCTTCCACTGGGATACCTTCCTGACTATAGAAAATGGCCACTTCAGGATCCATATCCCCAACTGCTAGGAATCTCAGCTAGAGTCATGCCCTCAGGCCCTCTGGGCCTTTTCCTGTCCTAAGTCTCTGGCATGCCCTAGAGATTGCTCCCTGCTACCCCAGCTGATCTCTCTTCTCTCTCCCCTACTCTCCCTACATATGATTCCTCCCTGAGTCTTTTGTTCTTGCAAGAAGGAAATGGTTATCAAATGAACAACAAATGGTAGATTTAAAAATATTTTTTGTCTGTCTATATATTTATTTTGAAATCAGAATCACAAAAGAAATTAGCACATAACTTAGAAGCATTGCCCATTTTCCAAATGACCCAAATCATGTACAATGTTTTGAGAGGATAAAGTATTATTGAACTGAAATAAGACGTAAAAGAACTTTTACAAAATTCCCAGTTTCTTTGCATTGGAGAATGTGTCCACTACAATTACACATATCACATAAAGGCTAAAGACCTGCCCTTTGCAGAGGGCCTTCCCATTAAGTCTCTTTTCAGTCCTTTTAAAGGGTTCCACTTCAGATATTTCATCCAGTTACAGTCCTGACTCTGTGATTCTCTGTTCTTTCTTAGCCCCACAACAAAACAAATATAACCTAACCGGAAATATTTAGTCTTCAGATATACTCTTAGTTACATAAATTATATATTTAAGGCAAGAGTTATATAACTCTTATGATATTAACTAAATTTATTCTTCTGAAGGCAATGACTGTACCATTGTTGATGTGAAAGCCAATTCCCCTTTTATGTAACCTATATGGGATGGGTACCGTGCCACATTAGGTGGTTCATCCTAATATGGAGCTCTAGGATAATGTAGACACTATTGATTATACTTAATACAATTATCACTAGCAACTTGAAATGATATCATAGAATATTGAAGATTCAAATGTTGTTCAGTAAGGAAAATCATTATGCCTAAATGTTTAGTTAATGTACAAGTAAGAAAAGGAAAAAAATTAATAAATTACATAAATGTTAAAATGGATAAGCTCATTAAAATCCCATTACTTCTATTGCAATATCAGTAAAAGCTTAATAGGTTGTGATTGTGGGCCAATTTTCCAGCTGAGGCCTCTTCTTCTTGCACAATGTAAACAGGAAGAAAAGGCAGTTGGACATGAAAATTGTGTTACTAACAGACCTTGTTCAACTTAGAAAAACAAGCTAACTCTGAATATGCTTTCTAAAAATTGAAAGCTGATATTTAACCCTTTTATATTGTAAGATACATGTTACTGTGTATGCTGCTGTGTGTTAGGTAGAGATGGATGGATGGATGGATGGATGGATGGATAGATAGACAGATAAATAGATACATAATAGATAGATATCTACATATGTATGTTTCTTTGTCATCTATTTTTGTCTATCTACATCTTTGTCTATCTGTCTACTAACTAAAGTACTGAAGTTAAGTGTGGTTATTTTTTTTTTGTAGATTCTAAAATCATCGCTGATATATCAAGTTCTGGGAAGGTTGAGCTAATGCTAACTGGATGCACCTCCCTCATTGAGTATTTCTTAAAGCCACATAGGACAAGTCGTTTTCATTACTTAAAGATGAATGACACACTTATTGTACAGGTTTTAAGCATTTAGAATTGAACCCTATTATGAAATCTGGTTGCCTTCTTCCAGCACTCTGTATTCTGAATTTGATTATTTTCCAACCACAGCATAGCAACTCAAGAATATTTTTGTACCACTCAAGTTTAATAATTATTCTATCATTTTTAATTATTTCTTTTATTTTTGAAGATTATAATTACATCTTTCCTTCCATCCTTTCCTCCTTTCAAATGTTATTTTATACACAAATTAAGATTATTCTGTTTCATATACTTAATTAAGAATTTTGAACTGCGTGTGTACATGTGTATATGTATATAAACATCTATACAATACTTAGAGCTTTAGATAAAAGTAAGGGATTTTATATCCTAAAATAGAGACTAACAACATCTATATCAATCACTGCAAAACATTACTAGTATATCATAAAAAAAGGAGAACACATTCTTACACCAGGAAAATTTTTAAATGCTCTCCCAAAAGAAACTCTTTAACGAAGCCAGATCTGAAGTCATCTCCACACAAGCCACAAGAAGTTAGCTGAGTCCATGTACTGATATTTATTCATCTAAATATATTGATATGTATGGGTATATATGGATATATATGAGTAATATCAGAACAAAAGAGTCCACAGATCGGAGAAGGTCTTACGGGAACATGAGAGTGGCAGGAGGGAAGCAACTTGGGAGGGATTAGAGGTAGGAAACAGAAGGAAGGAAACAGCTAGTGAACAGGGTTAGATAACAGCCTGGGAATGAACAGATTACAGTGACTTCTGAGAGAGCATCCGGAGGATGTCAGGCTGTATCGTTATAGAATAAAAGATAAAATTAGACAGTTGTGGATGAAAGACAAACAACTGAAGGACCTCTGGAGTCCACAGCTATTATTAAGAAAATAAGTAAACTATCATTCAGAGAACAATAGGAAATAACTTCATTTTTTACCCACCTTATTTCACCAGACAAGCTACTTGGAGCCAGGAATTGCCTTAAAATTGTTTAAAAGCAGGAGAGCAAACCTTCTACCCATAAAGCAGCAGCAGATCTTAAGAATTCCTACCAAAATAAGGACGGAGACTCAAGGTAATGAGCATACTAATTAGCTTCATTTCCATAATCATTTCTCAATGCTCACGTGGACCACAAGATCACCTAGCATATTATGAATGCATTGAAATTTTACTCATCTATAAAACCTGAATGAAAATGAAAAGTGTCATATTACATTTTCATTGTCAAATGAATATATAATATCTCATTCATCTTTTCTACTTAAACACTTGGTTTTTGAAGATAAAACACAGGCAGAGCTGCCTTGAAGCACTTTTTAGGATAAGATTATTTTAGGTTACAACCTACCTTCCTCATGGGAAAAGACAACTAAGGAGCTCTTTAGAGATTTAAGGGATAGTTAAGACAATTTTTGCCATGGTAAAATGAAGAGAGAATGGAGTGAGGTCAAATGATTTATTCTCTAGCAACACATTTCTTAACATTTTATGTAAGTAACACAATGTAATACACACATGCAAAGTATTTTTCTTAGTGTTAAGCATGCATATATACTTCTAAATTGCTACTTAAGTGTAGAAATATAAAAACAATGCTCTGCGTGGATGACCTCTTTTTTAGCATTTGCTGAAAACTCCTTGTGAGAAGGATCAGGTGTGTAGCTCAGAAAAGTGATAATTAGCAAGGATTTGACTCTACTCTAATCTTACACCTCTGCTGCATAACATGAGGCATTAGCCTTCTAAATTTATCCAAATGAGCATTGCAGTGAGTTATAAAATGCAAAGAGAAAAGCGCCATAAGGATCTTTGGAAGCAATGTCAAAATTCTCGGCTAAAATATACATAAAGATTGGGTGATATTTTTTCTGTTTTATTTTATTAATCTCTTCCATTTATCAGGTAGTTTAGAAAGAACATCATCTGGATTTAATGAATGTTCCTATATTGACTTCTCTCCTTCTAAACGTATGATTTATATAATAGGAGCTACATCGTGTTTGATTTCCAGAAAGAACTTTTGTAAAATGTACAAAACATGATATATATTTGAGATAGCACTGGGACCCCAATGGAAGAGTTAGGTAAAGGACAGAAGGAGCTGAAGGGGTTTGCAACACCAGAGGAAGATCAACAGTATAAACCAGCCAGACAGCACCTCCTGCCCCCACCTCAAGCTCCCAAGGACTAAGCCACCAAAAGAATATGCATGTAGGAACCCATGGCTCCAGTAACATATGTAGCAGGGGATATCCTTATCTGGCATCAATGAGAAGGGATGCCCTTGGTCCTGTGAAGGCTTGTTGCCCCAGTGTAGAGGAATGCTAGGACCGTGAACCAGGAGTGAGTGGGTGGGTGGGGAGCACCCAGATAGAAGCAGGGGGAAAAAGGGTGGAATAGGAAGTTTTCGGAGGGGAAACCAGAAAGGAGGATGAGATGAAATATAAATAACCAAAATAAAAAAAGGTCTTGAACATTAAGTGGCTAAAGTAATCAGTAGTACACATTTATTAAAGCCTGTTCTGAGATTCCAGGATAGCAAGTGTCTAGTGATAATTTCAGACTCATACTTGGCTAGTATTTGACACAACAAGACCTACTCCCAGGCTCTTTTTCTCCTTTGAAATGGCTGTTGATGCTTTTTCTCCTGAGGTACTTAAAAAAAGATGCATTCTCATAATACTAATAATAGTCTTTATTTTAATGAGAGCAAAAATACTAAAATATTTGCTATTAGGCTGCAGCCATGAATTTTGCCTTAAACTCCTTCACGTCTACACATGTCCTGGGAAAAATAAAAATTCAACAAAACAACGAATTGTATACCTGGACAGAGATGCTGTGGAAGACAATTACTAGTGTCTTTTTTCTTGTCCTACAAAGTTCTTAACAACCTCACTTATCAGGAATGATTTATAATCTTTTTTTTCTTTTATCCAGGCCTCGGTTGTTTATGTTTGTTTATTTTTAAAAGGTAAAATTTGTGTTCTCCACAAGTACATGGAATTTTCTTTCTTATATTTACAGATTTACAGACACCTCAAACAATGCTTTCCCCCCCTCAGATCAGAATACTACTCTTTCAACTGACCTATGAATGGATTATCTCCTTCAAAAGGCTCTGGGGAGAATCACTGGAATTTCTGATGCAAAATAATCATCTCTACACTGTTCCACAACCATAGCTTATTCATATCCATTTAGATATTATAGAGAGAGACTCATGATTCCTATTAGAGACACCAGGTTGCTGCTCTATCAAAAACATTTTAGGATTTTACAGCTCCTAAGTTGTCATAGATTTGCATTTGTTTTTCCCCTACAATGATCTAGTTTTGGGTAAATAATATTCCTACAACATGTTTTTCAATCTGGAAATTAATTACTTAGATATTGCCACAATCACTGAATGGTATAATGATAATTAAAAATATTATTATTTATTTGGATATATTTTTTTAACATCCTAAGAATTTTTCTTTCAAAAGTTGATCTCTAAGACTCATCTAAACCCTTGAAAAGGAATTTCATGGTCTGGACATATTTCAGATCTGAATTATGATAGAGGAAAGAGTGATTAAATTTTTTCTAATGACTCTTTCTTAAGAGGTACAATATTAAGGATGTAAACTCCTTAAGGAGAAAAGAGAAGAATCAGATACAATTGAGAATCAAAAGCTCTATATTTTTAATAAGTTCCATATAAGTCCTAAGATGCTATTTTAAACACTAATAAAAGTGTGTTTTCTCAAAGAGACAATACACTGGAGCTTTGGGATGTCTTTTCCTGAAAAGCTAACTCTGAATCTTTAAATAACTTACCTTTCTAAAAGGTAGCCATGGGATAGATTCACAAACAAACACATTATTTGAAGCATGTAAAAGCCAAACATGGTGTTTTATTCATTGAAAAATCATGAAACTGTCATAAAAATGCCTTAAAAGCTTTTCATCAAGGATCCCTGGCTTACTTCCTAAAGAACACACAATATAAAGAATTCTGTCTGAGAAGTCAGCCACAAATACATCTTAAAAATTCTCCATAATCTTCTAACTTTTCCCTTAAGGACCGCAACTCTTCTAAATTGTTTCTCAAAGTCCATACAGAAAACGTTAACTAAACTAAAACTACCAAACTAGACTAAACAATAACAGCCACATATTTCAAGAGTAAACAGTTTGCTTTATTCCTAACCATTAGAGCTATAAAATGAATCTTATATGTCATAGACTTTGTTTCAGGAGTCCCTGGTGCATGGTAGTATTAAAAAAACACCTCTTGTTGGGTTATATCAATCCTAGCTTCCCCTTGATATTGACAACCAAGGCTTTCTGAGGCTAGACCTTTGACTCATTGCATCATCTTCAGTACTTATGCAAAAGCAAGTGGTAATCAGAAAACATAAAAAAATCTTAAATCAAAGAATGATGTTTCTCAATCCAGATGTACCACAATGGAAGAAAAGATACAGAAAATGTCATTGATTTACACAATGGAACACTATTCAGCTATTAAGAATGAGGACATCATGAGTTTTTCAGGCAAATAGATGGAAGGAGAAAATATCCTGAGTGAGGTAACTCAAACCCAAAAGGACATACTTGATATGTACTCACAAAGAAGTGGTTATTAGACAAAACACTACAGAATACCTAGGATACAAGCTACAGAACTAAAGGTTAATAAGCAGAAGGGTTCAAGTGAGGATGCTTCGATTCGACCTGAGGTGGAGAAGAAAACAATCACAGAGGCAGAGGGAAGGGGAACTTGGTGGAAGAGGGCAAGGGGAAGGGAAAAGAGGAACATGATCAAGTATGGGGGGGCAAGAGAGAAACCCTCAGGGCCAGCAGAATAAATGGAAATATGCAACTTTGTGGGGTGGGAGGTGGTTTTGGGGAATCTCTAGTCCTCTTTCAGGACTCAAAGGGATGGACCTTAGATGAAATACCCAACAGTGAGGAGGTACTTGTAGAATCCACCTCCCGTAGAAAGACAGGGTATCAAGTAGAGGGATGGCGTTGCCACCCCACAGTCAAAAACTCTGACCCAGAATCATTGCTGGTTAAAAGTAGTGCATGTACAAAAATGGAGAAGAGACTGAGGGAAAGGCAGATCAGTGACTGGCCCAACTTAGCATCCATCTCAAGGAGAGTCTCCAAGGCCTGGCAGTATTACTGATGCTCTGGTGTGCTTACAGACAGAAGTCTAACACAGCTGTCCTCTGAGAGGCCCAACAACCAGCTGACTGAGACAGATGCAGATTCTTACACCCAACTATTGGACTGAAGTCAAGGACCCCTGTGGCTGAATTGTGGAAAAGCTAGCAGAAGCTGAGAAGGAGAGCATCCCCATAGGAAGAACAACAGTCTCAAGTAACTGGATCCCCAAGATCTCTAAGACACTGAGCCCTCAACCAGGCAGCATACATGAGTTAGTCCAAGCTCCACCCCTCCCACCCGCTCATATGTAGCAGAGGACTACCTGGTCTGGCCTCAGTGGGAAAAGATTTGCCTATTCCTCAAGAGACTGGAGGCCTCAGGGAGTAGGGAGGCCCGGCAGGGTGTGCATACTCTTGAAGACAGGGGGAGGAGGAATGAGATGAGGAATTGTGAAAGGGTGGACCAGCAGAGGGGCAACAATGGGACTGTATATATTAAAAAAAAATCCATGCCTACAGTTTTCCCAAACAACCAAAAATTCCCCAAGATAATATTCTACTCGTGAATCATAAATGTGAGTAAGATAAAGGAAGACTGGTCTCTGATTCATTTCTCTCTTATTGCTCATCTTTTTTTCTAAATAAAATTACTCAAATGAGAAAATAATTACTAGTTTATACTCTCAGAATATGTGCTGTTTATGGAAAATGTAGCTCTTATATTCTTGTCCCTGCAGTCCCCTAAATAGCCTTACTAATTAGGTTAATGTATCACTTGATTCATGTAGAAGGTGGTAAAGTTGACTGGTTGTATTGATGTTTATACAATTCTCAGTGACTTAACTACATTTTCTTCACAATTTCAAGATATAGAGTGTGTCCCTGTAAAAGCAGACAAAACATTTACATGAGTACCATGTAGCCTTTAAGAATGGATCCCACAGGAGATGAAGTGTTCCTAGGTTTTAGGAAGTGACATCAGGGAGAAATACCACTTGTACTCAGGAAGGTCCAGTTCTCCTCTAAGGTACAGTTGGATGCTTCTCATGGACCAGTAATGAAGTAACAGTATGTTGAACATAGGTAGATGATAAATGGATGATAGAAAACATAGATGATAAAAAAGAGAGATGATAAATACAGATAAAAAGATGATAGATAGATAGATAGATAGATAGATAGATAGATAGATAGATATGAGAGAAGGTAGACAGATGATAGATAAGACAGATGATAGGCAGATAGATGTTAGATAGATAGATAGATAGATAGATAGATAGATAGATAGATAGATAGAAAGATAGATAGGTAGATAGATAGTGTTAAGCATATTTTAGATTTTAGATCACAAGATTAAGGCCTAAATGATTATCATAGCAATGCCTGAATATGGGAAGGAGAAGGCATCAGTTCTATATAAGAAATTCTCTGGAGAGTTAGAATGAGTTTCAGTGACAGCTGCAAGAGCCCAAGGAGTCCATTAAACTGAGAAGTGTGTGCCTGTTCTATAAAACAGCTGCTTCCAGATCACTGCCCAGATCAGAGCTCCATGGGAAAAGATTGATAATTAGGAGCAAATCTTGCAAATAAACTTGTGCCTGATGAGATCTGAGTCTGAGGAGATTTGGTTTTACCATTCTATCTGCATAAGCCGAGAAAAGTTTGAATGAAGGGGGAGAATAGAATCTCAAGGGAAATTGGTCTGAAAATAACAGTGATAGGTAGTCACTCAGATGTTGCTTGAAAAGTAAAGAAGATGCCCTTGTTTTTATTATGCCTCTATTTTGTTTATATGCTTGTCATGGCTGGAATGTGCTTCACCCATGAAAGGTTAATATGTTTTAGAATGTTGATTCTAAGATGATTAAAAATAATTAATCAGAGGGTGGACTCCTCTAGTACATGGAGTCTGTTGGTAGAATTGATAGGTATTGGGTCATGATAAGTCATTTGAGGAGGTAAAAACTGGTAGTTCTGGGTGGGCAAAAAACCTTTAGGGAATAATTAGCTTCTACAAGAATGACTGATACTAAGAACAAGCTAGGGCTCTCTAGCCTCTTGCTTTCCCATTCTCTTGTGACTTCTTGCATCTCCTCCCACTGTATGATTGATGCCAACTGCCATGTTGTGACGTAAGTTAGACCCTTCACAGATGTATTTTCCCAACAAATAAAACTCTTTTCTTCATAAACTTGAGTTTATAGTTTTGTTTTGTTGTTGTTATTTGTTTGTTTGTTTTTAATGGGTGTGTTTGCTATAACAGTTAAAATAAATCAAGTAAAAGCCAGATTATATAGAAAAATCTACAGATTTTTTACAAATGCATTATATCTAGTATCTTTCTTTTGCTCTAAAAGGCTTCCTAAATTACTATTGAATATTATTTATAAATCTACATACATACAATTATAGGGAACAAATATATAGACTGATAGGTAATTCGATAACTCTTCTGTGTAGACAGGAAATGTCAGTTGGACAAATTTCAACCACTTCTAGTTTTCCTGAAGCAGCCTTAGTGTCAGTTCCTCTATGAAGCTGCCATTTGGAAAGAACTTCTCTCTTCTGAACTCTAGCCCAGATGTTTCTCTGTTGCATAACAGTTTTATCCTTTGTTGAAGCATTCTTTTCTGCAGGTAAGGACCTTAAAAGAAAAGAAAAGCAGCAAAGAAGAGTTTTAGGAAGTCCCTGAAATTCACCAGATTAACCAGGCGCTCCCCAAAGTTAACAATAAGGATTTTTAAGAGTCACTTTGAGACTCTTAGACAAGCCAAACTGTAAACAAGGAGCAGACATAATTAACACAGCCTAAAAAGCAGAGAGCAACAAAGCAGCTTGGAAAAGAGCTGAAACTAGCTTGATTTCTTGGAGGAGGTATCAAACAAGTCCACCTGTAAGCAGCTCTTTTCTTTTCTTTTTTTTTAATTGATTTTAGTTTTATTGCATTATGAAAAGTTACATAATTTCAGTTTATCTGAATTTGTTAACATTTAAAAACATATTTTAAGTAAATAGAATTACATCACATTCTACTTTACCTTTTGTACCCCAACTTCTCCCAGAGACACCCCCTTAAATACCTGCAATACCTTTTTTTATTTTGTCATATTCTTTAAAATTTATAGAATATTGTAACAATAAAAATGAGTAGTGTAAAAGTAGTTTGATATAAAACAATCAAGCTTCCTGCATGATATACAGCCTGTTCTAGGTTCTCAGCTTTTGTAAACCCCCACCTATGTCTGTTTTTGTCAGTAATTTTTGCTCTTGTAAGTAATCTCTTACCCATATTCCTGTATGTAACCCAGGAAAATTCATTAATTCTCCAAATTAGACTTGAGTATTATCCATGCTTTAGTCTACCATTGCTCCTGACCTGATGTGTTGTTTTGCATCCCCCAGGAAAAGTTTTGTCATATTAACCCTTTCCTAGTTTGCTTTCTATTGTTGTGAGAAAATACTGACCATAACCAATTTGGGAAGGAATGTTTAAATTTGTTCTGTATATTAGAGTCTGCCATCATGTTACAGTCCATCACTGAGGGAAGTCAAGGCAGGAAATCAAGGAAGGAACTCATGTAGAGACCATAGAGGAGTACTTAATACTAAACAGCCTCTGATCAGCTAGCTTCTTTATATAACTCAGAACCACAACTCTAGGAGTGGTGCTGTCAACAATAAGCTAGGTCCTCCTTAATCAATTGTCATGCAGGACACCAAAAATGCCTACACAGCTATCTGATGGAGAACAGTCTCCAGTTGAGGTTCCATCTGCTGAGTATGTCTGGTTGGAGTTACTAATGCTGTGATAAAACACCATAACTAAAAGCAATCTAGAGAGGATAGGGTTTATTTTACTCACAATTAAAAAAAATCAAACAACAACAACAAAACAAAACAAGACAAAACAAAACAAAACCTAAAACCATTTTCAAAAGCCATGAGGGCAGGAACTAAGAGAGTGCAGGAAGTTGGAGGCAGGAGCAGAGGCCATGCAAGCTTACTGACATGCTTCCCAGGCACGTCCCAGCTTCATCATGCTTTCTTATAGAACCCAGAACTGCCATTCCCGAGATGTCCTCACCACCATAGATTGGGCTCTCTCTTATCAATCACTAATTTAGCAAATATTCTACATCTGGATCTTTTAGAAGTGTTTGCTTAATTAAGGTTCCCTCCTTTCAGATAACTCTATCTTGTGTCAAATTGACATAAAAATATCCAGCATAATCAACTATCTGATTTGAAAGCAAGTAACATCCATATGAAAATAAGAAATATTTGGAAAGTTGGTAAAAATTTACACAGGAATAGAATTTTCCCTTAGGTTATTATAGATAGGAAAATGAAGCATACTTAAGTCTATAGAGTTGTAAATTTCCTGCATCCTAGATGTGGAAGAGATGAATTAGAGAGGAAAGTGTTTACAGTGTTTACCCGTTTTAGAGAGGCATTGTTAACATCATTGCTGTCCAAGTCTGTGCTAGACTGTACCAGGGTAATTTACAGAACTATACTATGTCATTGTATGTTTCACTCACATGCATTGAGTGGGTATACATGTGTTATCTACAGTTAAACTGTAGCACCAACATGCCCTTACACATAAGGTACAAGAAAGATGTCCCAGAGACACATACTCTAGAATCAGATTATTGGGTTTCTAACTTTGGGCCACTAGAAATAGTTTCTATCAATTTGAGAAATATGGCATTATTTTTTTCTGGTAAGACCTTACTCCTGAAAATGACAAATACCT
Organism: Mastomys coucha; assembly: GCF_008632895.1. Taxonomy (NCBI): domain Eukaryota; kingdom Metazoa; phylum Chordata; class Mammalia; order Rodentia; family Muridae; genus Mastomys; species Mastomys coucha. The sequence goes on along the minus strand of NW_022196899.1, from coordinate 38,753,834 downwards.
GAATCATAGAACATGAAAAGTCAATCTGTTGCTCATCTGGAAACATTATCCCTACTGGTAAGTTTTTGTGGTGGTATTCACGCTGCCAGAAGAGAAAAGTAATTGTGAATCAAAGTTGTGATCCTGCAAACTGACACTTCTATACCAGATATATTCACTAGTATAGCAGTGGGACAAAGGTCATGGGACTATACCTGGTCCCATGATTGGAACCTATACTTGATTTTATTAAAATTGCCTAGGGCCTTTAGATAGATAGGCCATAGTTTCTAGTGGAGAACACAATGCCATTATTCTGCTAAATGGACACAGTATTAAAATGACTCCAAATAATGTATTGCTTTATGTATAGATGAAAGAATCTCTTTACCTTCATCAGAGAAGCTTCTTTTTCATATGACAATCAAAACAGACAGCCTTAATTGAGAGAATAAGAGACTATGGAGTGTTCATCACTAAATGGGAGATGTACATTACACCTACAGAAAGATTGTAAGAGACAGATTGTAGATAATGTCACAGAAAAGGTATTTTCTGGACCCTAAAGGCAATTACACATGAGAACTCACAGAAATTAAGACAACATACAAAAGACCTGCACAAATTCAAGGAAGACAAAATCCCAGCATAGAGGGAGAAAAGTGGTGTGGAGATTGGAATGAAAAATGCCCTCATAGAATCATAGGGAGTGTCATTATTAGGATAATTGGTGTTGTTGGACTGGATGGGCTTTGGGGTTTCAAATGACCCAGCCAGGTCCAGTGTCTCTCTCTTTCTCCATTTTGTCTGCCAATCTGGAGGCAGAAAACTCAGTTATGTCACCAGGACCATGTCTGCCTGCAGTCTACCATGCTTCCTGCCATGGTAATAATAGAACAAACCTTAAGACAGACCAACAATGGTCAGCAGCAGCTGTGAATGAAGTCCAAAGATCTAGCAGTTGCTCAGTACCACAAGGCAAGCAGGAGAAGACGAGAGAAGGCCTTCTTCCAATGTCCTTATATAGGTCTCCAGCAAAAGGTGTGACCCAGATTAAAGGTGTGTGCCACTAACCCTTTAATCCCAGATGACCTTGAACTCAGACATCATCCTGTCTTAATCTTCTAGGATTCATAGCCACTATGCCTCAAGTTCTCCATGCCAAGATCTAGGTCAGAAACTTGCATCTCTCAGCCTCCAGATTAGGACCATAGGTGAGCCCTCCAATTCTGGATTGTAGTTCATTCCAGATATAGTCAAGTTGACAACCAGGAATAGCCACTACACTAATATGTGTGTGTGTTTGTGTGTGTGTGTGTGTGTAAATATATCCTATGAGCACTCTTTAGTTGATTCTAGGGGTATCCTTGTCCCCTCTGGATCTTAGAATCCTTCCTTCCCTTCTTCTGCAGGATTTCCCTTGCTTTGCATAGTGCTTGGCTCTGGGTCTCTGCATCTGCTACAATCAGTTGCCGTATGATACCCCTCTGATGACCGGTGAACTAGGCACCTATGAGTATAACAGAACATTATTAGGAATCATTTAGTTGCCTTTACTTATTTTATTTTTATTTTTAGATAGTTGTGCTTAGTTTTATTTCAGGTTTCTGGGCTATCCAGCCTCTCATTTCTGGCCAATGTAAGTAAGCATGAGTTACCTCTTGTGGAGTGGGCCTCAATTTGGACTACTCATTGGTTAACCACTCCTACAAGTTCTATACCACCATCACTCAAGCACATTTTGCATATAGGATAGATGGTAGGTCAAAGGTTTTGTGGCTGAGTTGATGCCTCAGTCCCACCAATGGAATCCTTTCCTGGTTACAGAAGGTGGCTGGTTCAGTCTCCATATACTCCATGACTAGAAGATTCACTAGGGTCAACCTCATAGATTTCAAGGAGTTTCTACTGCATTAGGTTTCTACATCTCCAAATGTCCCTCAATTATAATCATTTCTCTCCTTCCATCCTTCCTCTTACCTGATCCCTACTGTTCCCATCCCCACCTATTCCTAGTTCACACCCAAAATCTATTCTATTTTCCCTTCCTATATCTTTGAACCCTTGTTAATATTTAGCCTCCTTGGGTCTGTGAATTGTAGCATAATTATCCTTTATTTTATAGCTAGCATCCACTCATAAATGAGTACATATTTTGTTTGTTTTCCAAATCTGGATTTTCTTGCTTAGGATAAATTTTCTACTTCCTTTCATCTGCTTGCAAAGATCATGATGTCCTTATTTTTACCAACTGCATAATACTTCACTAAATAAATATATCACAATTCCTTTATCCATTCTACCACATATACAAGAATGCATCATAAAGATCATCAACATAATCAAGTAAGCTTCATCCCAGAGACACATGGTTGATTTCAACACATGAAAAACAGTCAATGTAATCCATCATATAAGTAAGCTATAAGTAAAAATATCTCATTGATTTTTTTTAAAAAAGATATTTATAATTATTTTTGTTTGCAAATGATTGAAAGGTAAATTTTAATATTTAAGATCTAAAAATTAGGACATATTAGGGGATACCACTTGATATCTTGAACGTTGTGAGATAATGTCATATCATTCTTGTCTTTTCTTAGTAATCCAATTGATCTTTTTAAAGTGTTGTGTTTTTCTGATTAAAACCATCTATACTATTCTCACAGTTTATGGCATTCATGGTAAATAGATGAAGCAGTATGTACATAGTATAATATATATTAGGACACCTTTTTAATAAAAAGACCAAGTTTTCTTGAATAAATATTCTCTATAAATTCTGTTATAATGGTGCCAAGTTACAGTCACAGGAATAACCACATTATTATCCCTGATAATGCTTCATTTTGCCAGAACATAAATGCAGTTTTACACTGTAAAATTTATATGAAACCATGACTATTGGCTATACAATCAAATGTATATGTGTATGTTGATGCTGATATCTCTTCCCCTTTCAAAACTTTATGCTTATTTCTAAGTCATCATTTTTAATAGCTATCTTTCTGCTAATTTTATTAGTTTTCTATGAATTACTCTTTACATTTATATTAAAAAGGGAAAATATCAATGTGACAAATAAGATAGTATGATGATAATTTTTTCTTTTGTGTATAGTATATGACCATTGCCTAATTCTTTTTTTTATTAGATATTTTCTTTATTTATATTTCAAATGTTATCCACTTTTCTGGTTTCCTCTCCGAAAATCCCCTGTCCCCTACTCCCTCCCCCTACTCACATGCCCACCCACTCCCCCTTCCTGGTCCTAGCATTCCTCTACACTGGGGCATCAAGCCTTCTCAGGATCAAGGGCCTCTCCTCCCACTGATGCCCTACATGGCCATCCTCTGCTACATATGAGACTGGAGCCATGAGTCCCTCCATTTGTACTCTTTGGTTTAGTCCCTGGAAGCTCAGGGGGTACTGGTTGGTTCATAGTATTCCTCCTACAGGGCTGCGAGTCTGAAGGAAATGCCATCTAGAGACTGCCCCACCTGGGAATTCATCCCATGTGCAGTCACCAAACCCAGAAATTATTGTGGATGCCAACAAATGCTTGCTGACAGGAGCCTGATATAGCTGTCCTCTGAGAGGCTCTGCCAGTGCCTGACAAATACAGAGATGGATGCTCTGAGCCGATCATTGGACTGAGCACAAGGTCCCCAGTGGAGGAGCTAGAGAAAGGACCACTGCCTAATTCTTAAGACAAATTATAACCATCAATAAAAAGCAAATAACATTATATAGAATATGAAATCATGTTGAAAAATCATGTTGAAAATCTTTATCTCAAATGTATTCAACTCAATAAGCTTGAGATTACAAAAATGATGAAAAATGATAAACTCCCAACAATTAAAATTAATAGCTTTTAATAATTTTTTACAATGTGCTTTGGATTTTGATCATAATAACCCCCCTCCAAAATCTTTCCAGATCTACCACCTCATTTCTCCATTCACCCAACTTTGTGTCCCTTTTCTCCCTCAAGATGCAAAAGTGCTGCCCAATCACTTGGAGCTTGCTGATATACCAATGACTACTCTCAGAGAAAACAGCTAGCAGTTATCTGCAGCTTTAAGGCTAGAGGTGATTTCATGCTCAACTTTTTCCTCATACTGGTATATGTCTGATTTGAGCTTGAATGGTCTTGTGCATGCTGTCACTAGCTAAGTGAATTCATTTCTGCTTCTGTCTAACTATTTCAAGGAAACACAATTTCCTGGTAGTTATCTACTACTTCTTACTCTTATTCTCTTTCCGGCCCTCCCTAAGACTTTGGAGAAGGAAGTATGGTAAATGTCTTCATTTAGGCCAGAACATTATACACAATTTTATTCTCTGTACTTTGGCTAGCTGTGAGCCTCTGTATTAATAACCACGTATTACAAATAGAATCTTTTCTGATGGAGATTGAGAGATTCATTTATGTGTGTGTGTAAGAAATCATCAGAGTCATTTTAGTAATATGTCTATTTTGCTGAATTGCTAGAGTTTCTCATTGGAAAAATAACTGTTTAATCATAGGTTCTTGGTCCAATAATAGTACTAGATAAGGATTTCAACTTGTGAGGAAAGACATAAGGATAATCAGAAAATTGTTGGATATTCCCATAACATTCACGCCAGTATTGAACAAGATATATGTTTTACCACTATGGTCACTCACAGTGTTCACTTCTCACCATAATTAATGATTCTTTTTCTTCTCCAGTACCTTGTATAGCCTGTTATAGCACCACTAAAGCTAACCAGGAAGGTAAAGGCCTCTAGGTCAGTACCCGTTTATTTTCATCATGTTATGTGGCCCAAGTATATGAGGTGTTCAGCCCTAGTATTTCAATGTCACATTCTAGATGGTAACCAAGAGCACACTCAATAATAACCTGTAATGTTGACATTGGACCACACTGGCCAACAACTCACAAAACAGTAACCCATTCCTATAACTGTGGCTTTTGTTAGTTTCTAGTACCTAGTAAGGGCATTGTTGCCTCATTATGGTTTTTTTTTTCCATTTTTAACTCTTTTTTTATGCATGCATATATGCATATGGAAGCTAGCTTCTGCAGTAGTGGTTTTTCATATGGTGTTTTCAAAAGGAGTTTAGTGCTATTTATCCTACCACTATTTTCTCCTGTATATGTTGTTTTTCTGCTACCACTGTTTAACACTTTGTGTTCCATTCTTTCTAATTCTGCACCAATGAGCTCTATCTTATCTTCTGGGAATGCCATACCTTATGTCTTCTAAGCAGCACCATGACTTCTATGGATATTCTATTTGAAGCATAGGTGTCGGAAGATCCTAAGCCTACATTAAAAATAAGGCAAACTATGCAAGGTTTGCATTTCTCAGTCTTGGGTTCCTCACATAGAAAGATTGCTTTTACCCCCGTACATTTACAAGAGAATCTCATTTTTCTTAATTACTGAATAAATATCCATTGTGTACATGTACTACATTTAATCATCTATTAATTTGCTGGTGGATGTCTAGGTTGGTTCCTTGTCCTGGCTATTGTGAATAGAACAGTGATAAACATAAATAAGTAGGTATTTCTACAGTATGTGCTATAGTTGAATCATGTAGGAGGCCTTCTTTTTTTCTTTTCTTTTCTTTTATTGGGTATTTTCTTTGTTTACATTTCAAATGTTATCCCTTTTCCTGGTTTCCCCTCCAGAAACCCCCATCTCCTACCCCCTCTCCTTCCCCCTACTTCTATGAGGGTGCTTCCAGACCCACTTACCCACTACCACCTCCCTGCTCTGGCATTCCCCTACACTGGGGCGTTGAGCCTTCACAGGACCAAGGGCCTCTCCTCCCATTGATGCCCTAAATGGCCATCCCCTACATATGAGGTTGAAGCCATGGGTCCGTCCATGTGTACTCTTTAGTGGGTGGTTTAGTCCCTGGGAGCTCTGGGGAGGGGTCTGACTGGTTGATATTGTTGTTCTTTTATGGAGTTGCAAACCCCTTCAGCTTCTTCAGTTCTTAACTCTAACTCCTCCATTGGGGACCCCATGCTCAGTCCAAATGGTTGTCTGTGAGCATCTGCCTCTGCGTTTGTCAGCCTCTGGCAAGCCCTCTCTGAAGATAGCTATATCAGGCTTCTGTCAGCAAACATTTCTTGGCATCCACAATAGTGTCTGGGTTTAGTGTCTATATGGGATGGCCCCCTGAAGTGGGGCAGATTAGCTCCATTGTGTACATGTACCACATTTTCTTTATCCATTCCTCTGTAGAAGGACATCTGGGTTCTTTCCAGCTTCTGGCTATTTATTATGAATAAGGTTCCTATGAACATAGTCGAACATATATCTTTGTTATATGTAGGAGCATCTTTTGGGTATATGCCCAGGAGTGGTACAAATGGGTCCTCAGGTAGCATAATGTCCAGTTTTCTGAGGAACTGTCAAGCTGATCTCCAGAATGGTTATACCAGCTTGCAATTCCACAAACATTAAAGGAGTGTTCCTCTTTCTCTACATCCTTGCTACCATCTTCTGTCACCTGAGTTTTTTATCTTAGCCATTCTGACTGGTATGAAGTGGAATCTCAGGTTTGTTTTGATTTGTATTTCCCTGATGACTAAAAATATTGAACATTTCTTTAGGTGCTGTGTGGCCATTCAATATTCCTCAGTTGACAATTCCTTGTTTAGCTCTGTACCCTAGTTTTTAATAGGATTATTTGTTTCATTGGCGTCTAAGTTCTTGAGTTCTTTGTATATATTGGGTATTAACTCTGTATCAGATGTAGGATTGGTAAAGATCTTTTCCCAATCTGTTGGTTGCCATTTTCTCCTATTGATAGTGACCATTGAGAGGTCTTCTTTTAATGTGGATTATATAGGAGTTCACAGGCAACTATACCTTGTTGAGAGAATGCATAAGATAATTTTTACAGCAAGTTGGCAGAAAAGGAAATTTCTTTTTAATTTAGAAAATTTTCTCCCACTCTAATTTTCATTTCAGTTTTCTTTAAAACAATAGTACATTACCTTTTCTATTAAATTTTTCTTATTGTCAGCATTCTAGTATATCCATGTTTTACCTATAAAAAGTATTCCCAGTATTAAGTTATTTACCTGTAGTAGAAAATAACTTTGTCTCTAATATTATTCCATATTTTATAGAAAGGTATTTAATGATAATTTCTTTTTTTTTCTTTATTTATATGCGAATTTCTCCATTCCCAGTTTCCCCTCCAAAAAACAAAAA
>NW_022196899.1:38737364-38745503 GCF_008632895.1 Mastomys coucha | reverse complement strand
CAAAAAATACTGCAACATGTAACAAGGACACATGCTCCACCATGTTCATAGCAGCCTTATTTATAATGATAATTTCTAATTCTGTATCTTTATGAAGGCACCAGCACATTATGCCATCATGATTAAAACTACAACTCCTAGAATATTCCTTGACTCAAAAAAAAAATGCACTTAAAGGCATATGCTTACTTCATGTAAATGAGGATGACTATAATCCCAAACTAAATTTTTATATAAAGCACACTACTGTTAAATAATGCATTTATTCACTAGTTTCTTTAAAGTCAATGAATTTATCAGTACTCTTCCCTGAAAAAAAACTAAAAGTACTCTCTGTAATCAATGAAAAATAAAAGGTCATATTTTCCAAAATAGGTCTTAGATTGATAGTTGTTCTCTGTGGAGTTGCTGCTAACTTAGTATGTCTTCCATGTGTTTCACTAACTTTCAAGGTTTAGCAGCGTTTCATTGATACTATACGACATGGAGAAAGATGTTCATGTGTTTCTGACTGCTTGCACTTTGCATAACCATCTAACCAAAGCCTTTCATTTTCTTCTTTTCTTTTTTTTTTTTTTATGGAAGGGCTGCTGCAGCAGACGCAGCAGCATTGTTCTAGCACCAGCAGTCACGGGAACATTGTCACCATGAGTGTGAGAAGGGCTAAGGCAATCAGATCTAAACTTGATGAAATTGCTACCCAGTCCACTTACTGGCTCATATTGAAAAGCTTCTGCATTCTTTTATGGGTCTGTAATGGCAGGTGGCTTGAGTATCAGGACTAGCCTTCTTCCATGGTACCCTGACTCATAACCATGCATACAAAAAAACACATTATAGCCTTGAGATACTGATTATGTCCATTGTCACATTTCTCTGTGCTTCTGTGTAATTGTTCAGCTGCAGGCCAATTCCAGAAATGCTTACTATAACACGCTGGATAAATGTGTGCTCAACCTCCCTAAATGTTAGTGGTTATACAGTGGGGAAATGAAGTCCCTGTTGAGATATAAAGGTTACAGAGAGTTCTTTATGTGCTGACCTGTAAAAACACAGATGTTGCTGCTTAACTAACAAGTCAAATGATAGCTAGTAAAGAATGAGTACTGAATACACAGTGGGGAAAAAGTTGCTGTCCATAAATAGGACTTAATCTTAATAACAAGTATGGTGCTATTCAAAGAGGTAAAACAGATACAATGTCTTGATTATTCAGACAACAAGCAGATGCTAGCCTATTCTTCAATTATTTTATCTGGATAACACATACAGTTAAATGACTCTATTAAAAGCTGATAGTGACATAAACCATCATGTATGAATTTTTTCTTCCCAACTTTATGCTCTTGAATATAAAATATTGTTGCTATATTTGAACTCTTAAGCGCAGGATGAGATTTAAAAAACCTAACTCACAAATAATTTTCCTTCGTTAATCTCTGCTGAACTTTTAACAGGGATTTAAATGTTGTGCATAATTATGACTGAATAGAACCAAAGTTTTGATTGTTAGCCAAGACTAAAAAATAACAATCTCCTTGATGCATAACTATTGTCAGAGGGTTGTAAACACATGACTGCTCACCCCAGATAGGAAACCCATTGAAAAACATAGTAGGATGCCTCCAAAGTCCAGTGTGGAGAACAGATGAGTTTTATGGTGGTTATTTATTGAGCTTTGGGTAAATGATTATATATAGGAGCAGATAAGACTAAAAAGACACATAAATCACCATGAATAAATGATGGCTCACTGAAGCTGAAATCCTAGAACTCTTTGTACAACTTGAAGGCAGCTCAAGAGTTTGCGATATTTCCCTTCGGGCAGATGGTCTCAGGCCACGCAACTGTTTAAATATATTTCTCACTAAACCTCACAGATTATATAAAAACAAGAATTAAGTGTCCTCATGAATTTGGTAATTTTCAGGAATTCTTGAGGCAATTAAAATGTTTATTTCTTCAATTATTGCTGTAGAATTTATTTAATCCCAACCCATGCTTTCGTATAACGCTGCCTTTGATCATTTAGTTCCCAGATAAACGACACACAAACTCTTTTATTTACAATAAACCTTAATCAGCACTAGAGCTGGACAGATATCTGCCATCTATGTTATTAAAATCTATGTTGTATCGATAATCCTGGGTTATTACCTACTATCTTTCATCTGAGTTGCTCTTAATTCTAATTTGCCAGCACTCAGGGTTATGTGTTCTTGACTCCTAACATCCAGGGACATTTTTCCTTCCTCCTTACCTTCTTCTCTACCTCATGGAAGGAAGAGGGAAAGGAGAAAGCTGCCCTGACAGGACAGGAACTGTGAGCACATGGCCAGGAGAATGAGCAAGTAACTAGGGTGCATCACTGGGGAAGTAACCATGCCAGCAGTTCTAGATTAGGGGTGACTTCTCCCCCACAAATTGTCAAAGCCAAATAAAATAAGCATTTTAGACTCATTTATTTGTAAGCAACTTAGGAATAAGCTTAAGTTTGTTGTACTAATGTATAAGGAACTTCCATGCGGAATTGAGTATTGTACTTCCAGAACATTCTGCATCTTAAAGGTATTCCCTTCAAAAAGAAAATGTCTTAGCTTGGGTGAAATTGTTATAAAACATCCTTGAACTACCATGATTTTGCTTTTGCATGGTGCCTTTCTCACATAGTGTCATTAGAAAGGAGGATAGACATACCTATAATATCAACGTGTAGAACAGTACTTCACTGTAGAGCTTAAAACCTTACGAAACGGTGACTGTCACACTAGACTTTTATATTGGTGCTCATAACCCCATTAACTTGAAATGAAGATGAATCCATGGTCATTGCAAAGGTCATCTGTACTCAGATACTTTATTTTCCAGGTATCATTTTGCATCATATAGTAGATATTGGCATCCAACTTGTGAGGATACCCACAGGTGATGGTTTAGTAAATATCTCAGAACCAAAGGTGTTTGACATCTTTAGAGTCTTAATATACATTTTCAACAGTTAGAAATACAATGCAACCATTTATGAAGACTGTCTACTTTTCTTCAGTTTCCTGCTGTTTCTGCTGTTAAATATTTTCTTTACAGCCATTAATTTGTATGCCAGTGTAATGTTGGATTGACAGGTAAATTACCCTTTAAAGAGATTAGGAATTTTCACCAGATAAACTATTATATTAAAATACATCAGAAGTTCAGACTTTCTTTCTTGACCTTATCATGAAAAATATTTTTTTTTTATTTCTAGTGGAAGTAAATGAAAATTATGACACCATTATAAAAAGTACCTCTACCTTTGCAACAGAATACAGGAGAAAAGCAAGGCTCCCAAGAGGAAAATAAGAAAGCCCTGACTTCCCCTTCTGAAATCAGCACACACAACCTCAAATTAGCTGGAAAATCTTTATATGTGACCCAAGCAATAAAACACAACCTATTGTTAGCTTTGATATTCCAAAGAGCTCTATTTATAGGTTCGACAGTGGTGTCTGCCAAATATAATTTTCAGTTTGTGCTTAATTTTCTTTCCTCTTAAAGTATGTTATATTACACTACTTTCACAAGTAAGCTTTAAGGAAAGAATTGGGCCAGCAATTAAAACTTTATATACATATATTTTTTCACACAGTAATATGTATATATATATATATATACATATATACATATATGTATGTATATATATACAAACACCCAGATGCACACAGACCCCACCCACATGCATATATATATATATATATACATATATATATATATATATATGGCTCACACACATATTTATATTCAGATTACATGCTCCCTCAACTCTTCCTTACCTCCCTTCCATAGCTGTCTGTCACCAGATCTACCAGTTCCATTCATAGGTTCATGATTTTTGGTTTGGGTTTGTGACATATTCCACATACAGTGTGATTTCTACATGTATATTATGGATCTAAGATTTAAAATTAACACAAAGGCAAACACTACTGGATATTTCTTAGCTATGGACACTGAAGTATAAAACAGAATAGTGGTTGTCTGAACCTGAGGAACATTATGGGGATGACAGTCTAGGGAAAATAGCAACAGGGTCAATATACTGGTTAGATAAAGGAAATTGGCAGTGGGTTTTATTCATTAGAGTGGGAAGGGGTGTCAATATGAACAATATATTTTCTCAATTTTTTCTCCTGATACAATAGTTTTAGAAAGAACAAAAGAGGTGTTCAGAGAAACTCACCAACAATAATATTTTTTAGGTAATATGTATACTAAGTTCTTTAAAGATTATAAGATAGAGGGATATATTGAAGTGACATACTATATTAAATGAGCATATAATGTTGTGTTTCCATTATAAAGACAGCTAATGATCTAGGGAGGCACCTCAGAAGATGCTAACTCTTACCTTCTAGAAAAATAGCCAGATTCAGTCCCTAGGACCCTGCATCAGGGTGAAACAGAAAGGGCTTTCCAGTATTTCTAGTGAGAATATAATTGGATAGCACATTGGGATACTGTATTACCAACTGGAGCCCACACAATAAAATTTTGTGTGAATATGTAATGCACAACAACCCATATATATGTTTATCTGATTATTTATTTATTAACAACTTCTAGTTTTGTCTTATAACAATTATTGTAAAGAATGAACTATAGCAAACATTCTTATAACAAAAATTGCACAAAACAAAAATGATCCCATGGCAAAAATTGAGTTAGTTAGACACATTCACAGCAGAGCATATAGGTATCTTTTAAACCCACAAGCAGTGTTTTGATGAAGACTTATCTCATGAGTTTAGTCTCTGGGTTATAGATTTCCCTATTTTTTTTTATTTACCTTAAAAATTTATTTACAAGTCTGAAAGAGACACTTCTATTCCCAAATTTGCTTTTATATTGAATTCCAGGGAGTTTCCCCCACTTTCACGAGGGAGGGTATTCAGTCTATTCATGAAGAGCTTTAATTATTATAAATATCCTTATGCTAGAGAAAAATCCATCATTTTACTTATTGTTTTTTTTTACAATTCTACATTCTGACAGTACATAGAAAGAAGTCAACTTTCTCCCTGCAGGAAATGTCCTCACAGTGTGCAAGTAAAACATTAGATTTATTTCAATTACCCATATCATTACTGTTTTTTCTTCTGTACACAAAATTCATGTGCCATATTTCTGTTGAAAATACCGGCTAAAATTTTTCCAGAAAAAAAGAGAGTTTAGTGAATTCCTGCAAACAAATGTCAGACCAGAAAGATTAGTACTGCCTTGAGTTCAAAAGGTCAATGGGTTTGTGAAGAGGGAGGGTAAGCCATTTCCTGATACAGTGTCTGACATCAAAATTGCCCAGCCTGGTTCCTAGAAATCAAAATCTGCAGATAGCTCTCAGGGCAATATTTATGAATCTATTATGAGAGGGTCAGTGGTAGGGTATTGCAAGACAAGCTATCATCACTGGAAGTAACAGAGCTGTGGCTGAAGGCTTTTGTGGTCAGTACAGCACACTTGGTTAGAATAGTACCCTAACCCAGTATATATACACAGCACAATACAAACACAAGGGCTACCACAGTTGAATTGTGGTCAGTACAGCAAACTTGGTTAGAATAGTACCCTAACCCAGTACAATACAAACACAAGGGCCACCACAGTTGTATTCACTCTTTCTTAATAAATAATCTATGGTTAACTGTATGATGACTCATCCTATTGGAATACATTCAAATTGTCTTCAGAAAAAAATTTAAAGTGTAGCCACATTTTCAATTTCAAAAAATCTAAAAATAACTTAATAAATGACTAAATATCATGCACAAAATTAGTTTTAAATGAAATACTTTGTTGTAGGGATGCTAGCAGCATTTATAGACACATGCTGTTTTTGTCCTCTAGAGACAGTATGAGTACATGGTGTATATATAAACTACAAAGGAGGCAGAGAGATGACTCAACAGTGCTCACTGTTCTTCCACAAGACTTGGGTTCTGTTCCCAGCAACCACATCTGTCAGTTTACAACCATCTATATCTCCACACCATCTCCTGGCATCCTCTGTCCTCTGTCCACTTGTTCACATGCTCAGTCATATGCTCACAATCTCATATACATAAATTAAAAAATAAAATAAAATTATAAACTATACCAAGAAACTCACGAGTAAATATTTTCTTTCTACTATCAACTGATTTTGAATTTTTGAGACTAATCCTGATTTATGCAAAGAAAACCTGTGATCAGTGTTTTGAAAATTTGTAAACAACAGTACAGAAATATATGTAACTTATGATTCCAAAGACAGAAAAGTCCAGTTTGGCCCACGCATGTTGAACACCCTCGAGGTATTATTCCATTTTGGAAAGTGGAAGGGTCAAGTAACCATTATTCAAGGGTTTGTGCAAAAGTAAGCAGGGTACCCAATTCACCTTAATAACATATCTTCCTTACTTATGAAGAATCTACTGATTTGCTAATACAATTAAGGTACCCTTGATGACAGGTCCCAGATGAGCAACTGTATTACTGCACAGGTGTTGATTCTCCTGCCAATGGTACCTTAGGGGTTAAGTTGAAGAACTTACGCAATCCATTTAAATTGTAGTACTGTGGAAATTTAACAATTCTGACTTCACCTAATAAGACTTAGGCATTGGGTTTAAAATGTAAGTTTAGCTTAAGGAAAAACTCTTAAAACAATGTAAAATGACATTGAGATTATTTGTATTTTGTTTCATGAAAATATGGAAATTTTCTCTAAGCATCCAACATCACTGGATCTCTGTAGATAGCATCTACAAATCACTAAAGATCCCGAATCAGCTAACATGCAGAGATCCAGCTATAAGAGGAATCACTTCAAAGAATATATTTAATTTGCTAAAGAGTTAAGTTGTTAACATTCAGATATAGAATACAAATCAGGCATCCCAGAATGCCTAAGCAATGGTTGAGTTGTGACCATGGCTTAAGAGCAATCTCAAAAAATTTCTAATCCTTTGAACAAAGAACCATGTCAATGCTCCAGGCTCTACAAATGAAATCCTAAGCCGTAACTGCTGAGTCAAACTGTCAAATAGATATGGGAAATAAGAAAATTAAGATACTGTAAAGACAGGGAGAAGTAACTTTGATGACATCATGCCTTTTATATTAAAAATAGAAAGAAGTGGTAGAAATAATAGGTGATAAATTTGAAGGGGAGTTCATTTTGTTTTTAGGCAGGTGGTTTCTTGAAGCTTGGCCATGCTCCATAGGATAGTTTCACATCTATATTTAGCTAACCTAAGTAACATTGGTGAGTTGGTGGGTTACAGAATAATTATAAAATATATAAAGTTGTCAGGAGCATGTCACATGAAGGTATACAGGAAGAGAGGAGTGGAAAGAGGAATGAATATTATCAAAATACATTGTATTCATGTATAAAAGTCACCCTTAATAAATGTAAAAAATAGGTATTAAACACTATAAAATAAAAAAAGTTATACAAAAATTACATCTTATCATAAGAGTATATTTTTACAAGCATGCCAGCAACAATATTCTCTACATTTTTTCTCAATAATAGAGCTCCATCTGTCTCTTACTGAGAATAATTCCTCCTTGAATTTGTTTCAGCATTGCTTATGCAAAATAAATGAATAATGAGAGGGCTGCTTGACTTTTATACCTTGGTCAGAATAGGCCATTGAGTCTTTCCTTCTTTTGAAGCTGGTTCTGAAAGCTCCTGCTCAAACAGGAACACCCAGCCCCAGAAGTGTGCCACCTGAGCCAGCACTTTATGGAGAAATTCCAGGGAGACCCTCAACATCCTGGCTGAGTTCAAGTAGAGTGTCTGTTCTACTATGCTTCTGCCTTGATTCTCCACAAAGGAAAGAAAGAAATAAAGAAATGGAGAGAGAAAGAGAGAGAGGAGGGAGGGAGAGAGGGAAGAAGAAAAGAAAGAAGGAAGAAGGAAGGGAGAAAGAAAGAGAGAGAGAAAGACAAAGAAAGAAAGAAAGAAAGAAACAAAGAAAGAAAGAAAGAAAGAAAGAAAGAAAGAAAGAAAGAAAGAAAGAAGGAAGGAAAGAAGGGAGGAAGGAAAGAAGGAAGGGAAAAGGAAAGGAGACTTCTGGTGACCCTCCTCCTCCATGCTCAAGATTCACAGTGACCATAGGC
>NW_022196899.1:38722819-38737354 GCF_008632895.1 Mastomys coucha | reverse complement strand
GAGAAAAGCTATCTTACTTAGATGCCAGAATTCTTCCTAAACTTTTTATGCCACTTAAGATATTGACTGGAATACTTAACTAGCTCCATGGACTTTTCATTAGTGAGTACATTCCCAAAAGTATGTATGATTGCTATTCATATGTTTATGAAAAGATTGTGTCAAGAATATATATGATCCAGGCATGGTAGTATAGGATCGACATAAATACTGAGGAGGGTGAGGCAAGGGCATTCAAAGTTCAAAGTGAGCTATAGTTAAATAGAAAGCCATCATATGCAGATGGGAGAGAGGGAGGGAGAGAGAGAAAGGGGAAGAGAAGGAGAACAATCACAAATCTGAAAATAAAACAAAAACAGTCAAAAATAAACAAAGCAAGAGGACATGGAACAATCATTGAGTAATGGGTTTCCTATGAACAACAAGGAGAAAGTCATATCTGAAAAGCAGATACGACATGTCTCTCAGATTGCAATGACTGTACTTACAATAAGGAACAAGGGATTGTGTGCTCTAAGAACACATCAATTCAAACCCATCTTGTTTTGGTGAAAGTTTCAAGGGCACCATCTTAAAGAAATGTTTCAAAGGTCCTTACTAGTAATTAATATGCCTGTATTCTTCTCCAACAGATTCAACCCTTAGTTTTAATACTATAGGAATTACATATGTGTGTTCAAACCTGTTATCTCCCTGTCATCAAGTATAGAATGGATCAGTGTTGTGATAAAGCCATACAGGATGAAGCGAAACAGCGAGAATAAAGAAACTTCAAGATGATCAAGAATCTAAAAAGTATATCATTGGGCAGAGAAGAGCAAACACACACATAAAACCAGAGAGTCTTTATTTCTCATACAACTGCAGATATTAAACAGACAGGAAATAATATTGCTTATTAAAATGGAATAATTCTACTAAATTATGTATAAGAGTAAGGTAGATGATGATTCTTCTGGGCCACTTGTGCAGAAGCTTGTGTGTGGGGGGGGGAATAAAAACAGTGACCGACATCTTTGTTGATTGTGCTTAGTTGCACCACCTGAACAGCTAACAGTTTGGGAAGCAAAAATTTGTAATAGTGTATAAATTTGATTTAATTTTATATAAATTTGATATAATTTTATATAAAACTCTTAAAATATAAACAAAAGTAGAGTGTTTTCTACAGAAGAACTGAAAGAGCAGCAGGAAGCATTATCATAATTACGGCAATGTTCCATGAGGCATTATTGAAGTGAATAATGTTGAGGAGTGTCAGCAGTAATATATCCAGTGGTAAGTTGTCCCTGAGTAAATTACTCCCACACCCCAGCCATGCAAACAATGCCAATCAAACTCAGTGAGTCACATTCAAAAAACAGATTTGAATGAATCAAGCAATGTTTCAGAGAAGGGTACCATAGAGAAAAGAGGGTTATGAGAGGGGTTATGGGACATAAAGATGATTATAATTTTTGTGTGAATGGATAATATTGTCAAACAATAAACATTTTCAGAACTCTCAAAATATTAGAATAAAATATGTAACTTATCAAGACTTTATACCCAATTGAAATGTTCAGAATGAGGGTGTAGGAGATACTTCACCAAACCTAAAGATACAGCACTCATCTGGAAGAGGAATTTCTCAGATGAAAATTGTTGGCACCGTACAAAGACTCGGGGAACATACAAATAAACATCTCTAGGAAAGTCTGATCAGCATAACTTACCATAAGCTAAGCAGCTTCATACGTCTCAGACTCACAATTCTAAAGTATTTACAAAAGGAAATTTATCACCATCAACTACTATGTCCAAACAATTAAATTAAATTAAATTAAATTAAAAATGGTTTCTACGTAAGCTTTGGCTTATGTAGGCAGGTTGCCGATGTTCAATACCTCCTTTCTTCGGTCTTTTTCTGTTCGTTTTGTCCTTCTTTTTTTTCTTTTATCTCTTTCTGGAGAGGACCAAAATGTTTATTTTGCATAAGAGCTGGCTTGTGTGATGATGCATATATATGAATTCTGTAATTTCTGCCAGTATGTTGCATCATTTTGGTGGAAAGAGTTCTTTGGAAATTCACTAAACATGAAATTTAAAATGGTCATTGCAAAAGTAATTCATGCAACATATCTACTCAGGGTTTTAAACTTTTTGAAATGTTTTAGTTAACATGAATAATAATGATTTTTTTCTTCTTTCTTTATTTCTTTTTTATTGGATATTTTCTTTCTTTACATTTCGAATGTTATTCCATTTCCTGGCTTCCCCTCTCCCAGAAACCCCCTATTCCCTCCCCCTGCTTTATGGCTGTCTTCTCAGAGGCCCAGCCAACCACTGGACTAAGTGCAGTGTCTCCAATGGAGGAGTTAGAGAAAGGACTGAAGTAGTTGAAGGGGTTTGCAACCCCATAGGAAGAATAACACTATCAACCAACGAGAACCCTCATACCTTCCAGGGACTAAGCCATCAACAAAGGAGTACACATGGCTCCAGCCGCATATGTAGCAGAGGATGGCCTTGTCATCCATCAATGAGAGGGGATGTCATTGGTCCGATGAATGCTCAATAGATGCCCCAGTGTAGGGGAATCAAGAGCGGGTGGGTGGGTGGAGGAATAGTGAAATTTTTATAACATATTTTTTTTGTGTGTTCAATTTCCATTATAGTCTCTTTTTACACTATTTCTTTGATACTCTAATTACTCTATTGCACACATGCACACTCATGTATAAATACTAACACATGCTCACACACATATACATACCTACATGCATATTATTTTCTCCATATAAGAAAAACTTTCAATTTTGCCTTCCTTTTCTTTTCTTTTTTTCCTTTTCTTTTCCTTTTTCTTCTCTTCTTTTCTCTTTTCTTCACTCTTATTTCCTTTTTGGAAATATAATTTTGTGTCATACAGTATATCCTGTTTATGATTTCCTCTCCCTCTCCTCCTTCATGTTCTTCTCCAAGTCCTCTTAGCATCTGTTTCCATTCCTTTTCTGTCTGTCATTAGAAAACAAATATGTTTTTTAAGGATAATAATCAAATAAAATATTAAGGGATAAAACAAAAACTAACATCAGAATGGGAGAACTCAAGCAAAGAGGGGAAAAGGTATGTATGAGAAGGCATGAGAAACATTGATTGAAGCAAAAAGATTTCCCTCTTCTCATTCCTAGGAACATCATAAAAGCACAAAAGTGGAAGCCATGATAGATACACAAAGGACTTATAAGTTTAAAGAGAATATCTGTCATCTATCTATATCTATCTTCCAGCTATCTACCTACATATATATATGTATATATATGTGTAATATATTTATATAATATATATTTATATTAGGTAAAATATAAAATAAAATAAAAAAGCTCTGACCATGACATTGTGAGTTAAGGAACCCCAAAGGTCCCCTTGAATTTAATTACTACTGAGTTAATTTCTATTACCACAGCTGGGTATGTGCCTTACTCATAATAGTGTTGCAATAGCCAATTAATATCTTCTCTAATTGACCCAGTGATGGCTATGCATTCCTTGCTACCTGTCCTAGTGTTTGGGTTTCCCAAATAAAAGACACATATATGCAGCCTTATATTTTAATATGCCTTAAATATCTCAATGCCTAAATAACTCCCCAACTTCCATGTGGCTACAGCCTCCCTTCCAATGTTCCTGAGTTATCACTTACTAAATCTATATTCCACTGTGGTTGCCCCAGACCCTGACCTGCCTCCCTCCTGGGCCATGATACTTACTCTTATATACCATTTAGGCCTGGTTTTTACTCCTCTCTGGGCATGGTGACTCTATCCTTCTCTCTGTCTTGCTGTGTCTCTCTGTGTCTCTGTGTCTGTGTCTGTGTCTGTGTCTGCGTCTGCCTCTCTCTCTCTCTCTCTCTCTCTCTCTCTCTCTCTCTCTCTCTCTCTCTCTCTCTCTTGTCCTGCAATCTTAAAATTTCATTCTTTGTCTCCCAGTCCAGCCATTGGCTTCAGGCAACTTTATTTGCCAATCAAAAGCAACTGGGGATAGGGTCTGTCAGTGTCTTACATGCAAGCATGCAGATTCCTATGTAATTTGGGGGAGCAAGTTAACATACGTTGCCTTAGATCAAATCTACAACATAAGAGTAGTTTGCTTCTCCAGTAAGACTCACTTAAAGAAAATAAAATTTAATTTGCAAATGGCTATCAGTTGTTTATAGCTTCTGGTAAACAGGTGTAGGAACAGGGACTTGTGTCACTTACAAATCCATGTACAGGTCCCCGTGCAAGCTGCCTTGATCTCCTTGAGTTCACATGTGAGATTTTTTCCTGTTGATTTAATGGGCCTTGTTTCCTTTTATCCTCCATTCCCTTTAGCTCATTTACTCTTTGTGCCTCTTCTTCCTCAAAGTCTTTTGTGCCTCAAGGGAAGGGATTTGACTGAAATACACCCTTTAAGGCTGAGTGTTTCAAGACCTCTCACTCTTTGAATACTGTCTAGTGCTATGGTGGGTTTCAGTATTTGTTCCCTTATGCCACAGGAGGAAGCATCTCTGATGATGGCTGAGTGAGACACTCAGCTGTGTGTATAGTACAATGTCTTTAGGAGTTATTTTAATGTTATGTTCTTTTAGTAGATCATGAAAATTTGGTTTTATCCTAGGTCCTTAGGTTATCTATTCTCAGGTCCTTGGTCACCCAAGCAGTGGTGTATACAGGTTCTATCTTGTAGAGTGACCCTTTAGTCAAATCAGATATTAGTTGGTTATTCATCCAAGCTTTATGTCACCATTGTATCAGAATATCTTGAAGGTTGAACATCAGTCGACATCAAAGAGTTTGTGTTTTTGTTGGTGTTTGTGGTTCTTCTTTGTTAACATGCAGAATATCTTCCTGAAAGTTCTGTGTAACCATTTCATCTTCTCCCTGTACAATGAGTTGTATAGGTGTTGGGTTCATGGACATTTCCAGTACTTCATGGATTACAACCTATAGTCTTGGCAACAACATGCCTTGTACCTGTTTGGTCACCAATTTAATTAGATGTAATACATTCCAAGTACTGGATGCTTTATATGAGCACAAAATATGGCCAGTTGGAATACTGTCTCAATCATGATTTGATGATTTAATTTAGATAACTTCTATAAACTTATATACTTTATGAAAATAGTACTGTATTAGGTTTCCATGCTACCCTTCAGATGCCCCTAGATTTTAGCTGTCTTAGGCTGTATTCCATCTCTTGTCCCTTTCCTTTCCACATTTGATCATTTCATTCAATTCCCCTTAGGCCTGTCCATTCATGACCATCTATTTTATTTCCATTTCCTAAACAAATCTCTCTGTAGCACCTTAATCTTTACCTAAGATCTGTAGTTGTATGAATTGTAGCGTGGCTATCATTAGCATAGCAGATAATATACATACAGATAGATAGATAGATAGATAGATAGATAGATAGATAGATAGATAGATAGATAGATAAAAACAATGTTTTCTTTTGAGGCCTACTTCAATCAGGATGATATTTTATAGTTCTAGACATTTACCTGCAAGTTTCATAACTTTATTTTCAATGGTTGAATAATATTCTATTGTGTCTT
The DNA here is from genome assembly GCF_008632895.1 of Mastomys coucha. NCBI lineage: Eukaryota > Metazoa > Chordata > Mammalia > Rodentia > Muridae > Mastomys > Mastomys coucha. Next base: position 38,731,773 of record NW_022196899.1, on the reverse strand, counting down.
ATTTTCTTTATCAATTCATTTAATATGAACACCAAATCTATTTCAAGTATCTGACTATGGACTTGCTCTAAACTACCTTTACTATATTGACCTATTCCCGTTAATATCTCCAGAACTTCAGTAATGAAATGGTATTAACTTTTGTCGAAGACCTTCTTTGCATCTAGTGAGATTATCATGTGGTACTCATCTTAAAGTTTGTGTATATGGCAGATAACACATCAATCTATGTGTATTGGACTACCACTGCATCTAGACATGTTCTTCACTTTGGCTTGCACATATGTGAGCATATTTGTAAATATGTATTTATATGTGTTCATAAATGAATTTGTCCTGTAATTTTTCATTCTTGGGTCATTATATAGTTTAACTATGGTCTGGTAAAACAAATTTGGCAAAGTTTCTTATATTTCTATTTTGCAGAATTACTTGAGGAATATTGGCATGAACACTTCTTTGAAAGACTGGTAGAATTCTATGCTAAAACCATCTAGATCTAGGCTTTTGGGGGTTGGGTGGTTGGAAGCATTTTGATGACTAATTTTTATTTTCTGTTTTCTCTGCTTAGTTGATCATAATTTGCCTTTGGTAAGTGGTATGTTTTGAAAGAGTTGTACATTTATTTCTAACTTTCCAATTGGGAGGGGTATAAGGGTTTTTTTTAAAGTATGTTTATATGATTTTCTGGATTTCCTTAGTGTCTGTTGTTATGTACCCTTTTATATCTAATTTTGCTAATTTGGTTATTTTTTATCTATAGTTTTGTTAATTTTGACATTCAATATCTGTCTCTATATACCTGTTAATTTGTAGATTATGCCAGTCATAATGATTTACTCACATAAATTGTTGTTTCATTGTTTCTTTGGTTATTTTTAATTTTAGCACTGAGTTTTAAAATTTGCTCTCTACTCCTTTTTTTAATTAGATGTTTTCTTTATTTACAATATTTCCTTTCCCAGGTTCCCCTCCAAAAACAAAGAAAACAAAAAAACTAAAACCCCTGTTCCCTCCCCCCTCCCCATGCTAACCACAGGACCCTCTCCTGCTTACTGGTCCTGACATTCCCCTACACTGGGGAACAGAACCTTCACAGGGCCAAGGGCCTCTCCTCTCATTGATGACCAACTTGGCCATCCTCTGCTATACTTATGCTGCTGGAGCAATTGGACTGAGTACAGGGTCCCCAATGAAGGAGCTAGAGGAAGGACCCAAGGACCTGAAGGGTTTGCAGCCCCTTAGGACAAACAACAATATGAACTAACTAGTACCCTCAGAGCTCCCAGGGACTAAACCACCAACCAAAGAGTACATATGGTGGGACTAATGGCTCCAACTGTCTATTTCTTTTGGAATATGATTTCTTCTTATTGTTCTCAGTCGTTCAGAGATACTGCCAAGTTCCTAATATAATATTTCTCTATTTTTAAATATAAACACTTAGTGCTATGAACTTGTTAATTTGAACAATGTTAATTATGTCCAACAAGTTTTGGTATGTTGTGTATTAATTTTCATTCAATTTTAGACATTCTTTATTTCTTTCTTTATTTCTGTACTGACCCATTTTTCATTTAGTTGTGAGTTACTTAGTTTTAATAAGTTTGTAAATATTCTAATGTTTCTGCTGTTACTGATAAACAGCTTTTATACAAGATGGCCCCATAGGAAACAGGACATCATTTTGATTTTCATGTATCTATTGAAAATTGCTTTGCATCTGAATATGATAAATTTGAGGAAAGTTCTATAAGGTGTTGAGAAGAAGGCATATTGTCTTGTTTTCTGGTAAAATGCTCTTTAGATATCTGGTAGGTTAAAGGTTCATGAAGTCAGTTAGCACCAGTATTTTGTTAATTATTGTCTAGATAAGTTCTCTGTTGACAGCAGTCAGGTGTTGAATTCTCTCTCTATGGATGTGTGAGGGATAATATGTAATATAAACTGTAGTATTATTTCTTTTATGAATTTGGCTGTCCTTATGTTTGGAACAGAAAGGTTAATAACTACAATGTCCTCTTAGTGAAGTTTTCCTTGATGCTTATGTCATGCTATTTTCTATCTCTTTTCATTTTTTTGGTTTGAAGTATATTTTGTTACATATTAAAATGTCTATGACAGTTTTTTCTTAGGTCCTTTTACTTGGAATATTTTTTTCCTAGTTATTTACCCTAAGGTAATACCTATATTTGATATTGAGGTGAGTTTCTTGGATGCAGCAGAAAGGTAGATCTTGTTTTCACACGCAGGTTTTTAGTCTGTGTCTTTTTATGCTCCTGTTTTGAGGGAGGTTTAGATAATTGATATTGACAATTTTAATGAAAATACTTGTTGATTCCTGTTATTTTTTGTTGTTTTTGTGGTGGTGGTGGTGGTGTGTGTGTTTGTATGTATGTGTGTGTGTATGTGTGTGTCTGTGTGTATTTCTTCTCTTTTGATTTGCTAGTTTGCAAGTATTTTGGTGTAGTTAACCTCTATAGTTTGAAATTTTCTTGAAGTGCTTTCTGTACTGCTGGATTTATAGACAGATTTTCCTTAAATTTTATTTTATTATGTTTTATCATTTTTACTCAGTCAAATGTGATTAAATTGTTTGCTGAGAATAATAGTCTGGGCTGACTTCTATGGTCTCTTAAAGTTTGTAGAACATCTTTCCAAGCCCTCTGTATTTTAGTCTCCATTAAGAAGTTAAGTATAATTTGAATACGTCTGCTTTTATATGTGATCTGCTCTTTCTCCATTGCAGGTTTAAATAGTTTTTTCTTTGTTCTGTATGTTTAGTGTTCTAATTATTATGTTGAGGGGAATTGCATTTCTAGTCCAGTCTATTTGAGGCTTTATATACTTCATGTTTTGTAATAAGGATTTCCTTCTCTAGGTTAGGGAAATATTCTTCTATGATTTATTCTTGAGCATAGTTTCTATGCCTTTGATCTAGTTTCTCTGTCTTCTATCCTTATTATTCTTCGATTCTGTCTTTTCATAGTGTCCCAGATTTCCTGAATGTTTGTGTCAATATTTTTGTTTTATTGTGTTTGTTTTTTTTCAAGACAGGGTTTCTCTATGTAGCCCTGGCTGTCCTGGAACTCATTCTGTAGACCAGGCTGACCCCGAACTCAGAAATCCACCTGCCACTGCCTCCCAAGTGCTGGGATTAAAGGCATGCATCATCATTGCCTGGCCATGATTTTTATGTTAAACATTTTATTTGACTGAAATATCCAGTTTTTCTATTGTTCACTTAATTCTGAGATGCCCTTTTGTATCTCTTGTACTTTGTTGCCTAACACTGCCTCTGAGATTCTAAATTGTTATTTTCCAGGATTTTCCTCATTTTGGTTTTCTTTGTTGGTTCTATTTTCAGTTTCAACATCCAAAGTGTTTTATCCTTTCCAACCAGTGTTTATTTAGATTTAAATTTAGTTTTTATAGAGTTGGTTTTAGATTTAATTTTCATACCTTTAAAGAATTCATGACCCCTATCATATTCATGAAGCCTATTTTAAGATCCTTGACTTGAGCTTCAGCTGTGATATAGATCTCAAGACCTACTATTGTCCAATTCCAGGCCTCTAGTGAAAACATGTTATCCCACTTTGTATTGATAGTGTTTTTATACTGGTGAATAGGCTTCTAGGTTTAGCTTAGATGTAATTGTAGGAGCTTATAACTGGACTTATCTTTGTTGGGTGGGTGTTTTGTTCCTTGATTTCTGTTGCCCTCTCTGGTTCTCAGAGGGTGGTATTTATGCATTGCTTGTTCAGGGATTCTTCTCCTGCCTGTTATGGCTCCTGGGGATTCCAGGTAAAATGTTTTTCTGGCTTTTGGGACCTGACCCTTGGTAATGGGAATGGTGTAGAAGGGCGGGTGCTGAGGGGTCCAGAGGTGGAAGGAAAGCAAGGTATTCTACCAAGATTTGGTTAGTCAGCTCAGAAATGGGTCAGAGAGTGGAGAAAGGCAACAATAAGTAGTTGCTACAGAGCTAAGGATGAGACCTAGATATTGTGTTTCCAAGGAGAGGAGAGAGAGAAGAGATCTGAAGCTTACTCACCTGCTTTGCTGGCCTACTTGCTTCTCTGGCCGGCTTAACAGTCAGCTTTCCAGGGAATGCCTAGTGGAGTGGAGGATGCTTCCTTGGCTGGTGTAACTTTGTCTTTCATTTTGCCCCACTAGCTCTCCTATTCCTTGGTCCCCTGTCATTTACAAGGCCCTCTGCTGTACACTCCTCTTGCACTATTTCACATGTTAAAAAATGCTATGTGCTATTTATCTCTCTGAGTCTAGCACATTTCACTTAGCATTCATTTTCTTACAATTGACATGTCTCCATTATTCTATATGGCTAAATACAGCTCTACTGTGTATGTATAAGACAAATATTTATTCATTCATCTATTTATAAGTGCCTCTGCTGGTTTTTGTGACAAATGTATCTTGGTTGTTGGGAAAAATGGTACATTAAGAGTTATGTGCATGCCACAACTCTTTGGCATTGTATTATTGTATGCATGCCAATTAAAATTATATAGTTGTGAATGGAAAAGGTTTTGTTTGACTATTATAATTAGTTTATTTTTTTCAAACAGTATACATTGACCATGTTCCTTCCCCTCCCTCTACTCAGTTGTACCCCACCTCCCAATAAACCTGACATATTCTTCATTTGAAAATAAAATGAAAATGGAAGCAAGCTAAAGCAAAATTTCTATGTAGCATATTATTGGATCAGTCACAACTTGTAAGTAAATTCTGTTAGATAACTCAGTGTTTGTGCTGATGTATTCACTTCCTGTTCAACAAAATCCAGATCTACCAGAGGCATTCACCTATATTATACTGATACTGAGGCTGCTGAGTGTCACAAATGGGTTTAGATCCTCTATTAGCTGCTTATTTTGCATCACCTGAGAATCCCTCAGCTTTCTAAGTTGTAAATATGGGAAATGATAAACCGATATGTGTAATATAAGCTATATTAGACTTTAGTAAGTAATCTAGAAATACAAGTACTATTTCATCATGAAAATATATTGCTTATTAAATTGCCTATGCTTTTCAAAATTCCTATGTCTAAATTTCTTCATTGTATCCTTAATTAAATTTCCTAAATCTTTACAGATTATAGGTACCTTAGGAAGGGTTATTACCCTTGTGATGAACAGCATAACCGAAGCAATGTGAAGAGGAAAGGGTTTATTTGACTTATACTTCAAGGTGACCGTGCATCAGTGTGGAAAGTCAAGACAAGAGGTCAAATAGGGCAGTTGCTTAGAGGTGGGAGCTGATGCAGAGTCCATGGAAATGTGATGCTCACTGGCTTTCTTCCTATGGCCAGCCCAGGGATGGCACCACATAAAATGGGTTACTTCTCCCACTATTAATCACTGATTAAGAAGACCAACTAAGGAGTATACATGAAGGGAACCATGGCTCCAGCTGCATATGTAGCAGAGGAGGGCCTTGTCTAGCACCAGTGGGAGGAGAGGCCCTTGGTCCTGAGAAGGCTCTACACCATAGTGTAGGGGAATGGCAGGGCAGGGAGGCAGGAGTGGATGGGTGTGTGTGGGAACACCCTCATAGAAACAGGAGGAGGAGGGATGGGATAGGAAGTATCTGGGGGCGGGGGGAAATTGGGAAAGGGGCTAACATTTGATATGTAAATAAAAAGAATATCCAATAAAAATAATGTGCTGCAAAGAAAGAAAGAACAAAAGGAAGAAAGAAAGAAAGAAAGAAAAAAGAAAGAGAGAGAGAGAGAGAGAGAAACAAAGGAAAAAGCAAAGAGAAAGAGAAGAAAATTCCTTACAACCTGAATTCTGGAGGCATTTTCTCAATTGAGGTTCTATCCTTTCAGATAATTCTATCATGGGTCAAGTTGACATAAAACTAGACAGTATATTAGGCTAATGTAAGAAATAATAAAATATATTTTATTTAGGGCTTATATTAGCTTAGGTTAATGTGCATTTATACTCAACAGACGAAATTCCATTTATAATTATTATTAAATTTTTATTAAACATGGATAATAGTGAAATAGAATAGGACATAATGGTGTCAACCTCCAAGCCCAATGGTGTGAATTGAATTCCCAGCACCCATATAGTGAAACTGAGGCCTGAAAATTGCACTCTAATCTCCATACACTTACCATGGCATGGGGACATATACATATGCATCAATCAATCAAACAATAAATGAATACATGGTAGTATAATTTAATCATTTTTAAAAGAAAACATAAAAACTACATAACATAACACAGTAATGACTTGACAGAGATTTACTTGTTTATTAAATTAAACAATTTCAGATTATATCCTTTAAAATGTATTTGTAGAATTCATTTATCCCACTTTTGAAGTCATTTTATATACTAAGATAATAAAAATGCATGCATGAAGTAAAGCATTAAAAATATCATTATATAATCTCTTTTTAAATTTAAAATATTTGAACTTCTCTCTAACTAGGCCAGGAAACCGATCCTCAGAAATAATGCAGCAAAGACTTATTCAAGATGAAAGATAATGCCCCAAACTTGCCTGCTTCTGACCATTAGAAGGTTTTGATCACTTTTCTTCTCATGTTTGATAAAGAAGGCAAGAACACTAATTAGGCTTTTCACTGCACCTTCCTTTATACACAACTACACACACACACACACACACACACACACACACACACATAGCACTAGATTTTAGAAAATGTGTTTGATCAGGAGAAGTGCTTTAGAATAAATTTCAGTGAACACAGATGGAATATTTTAAAGGTCGTGAATATAACACCTAATAAATTATGAATTTTACTTAAGTTTGAATGATTTCAATTAGGAAAAGTAAAAATATATTAAGGCAATATACACTTGGCAAATATATTAACAGTGTCGGTACTGTTTTTAAATAATTAATTAATTAATAAGAGGTTGGTGATTCCATTGGTGGAAATAACAAATTATTTAAATCATCTTAAATGAATGATTCTTTAGTAACACTTCCATATCCATATTCAGGACTTTAAGAGCAGACAAGACTTCAATTTTCTTGTGTTTCACTTTAATATCATAATAAATGTTCATTGTACTTTCTATGGATGGAACACAAAGCCTTTTAAATATCAAAATCTCAAATGAAAATGATCATAGTGATGATAAATTATGAGAAACTATGACCATTTTATTGCATGCATATTTTGTATAATTTTCAAACTATAAATACCTTGTTTCTCATAACACACACACACACACACACACACACACACACACACACACGGACACACAAAGACATACATACAAGACTATTATCTCAAGTCTGGCATACCAGCGAGAGTACAAAACAGAGAACAGAAGCAAACACATTAAACAGCCAAGAACTGACCATTTAAGCAATTGTAGTCAAGTGACTCTTCCTCCAGGCAAGAATTCGGGAACTCTGAATTTATGTATATATTCATAAGAGCACAGAATTACAATCTGTAGGAATACACTAAATATCTATCTTAAAATATGCACTGTCAACAAACAGAAAGAGAACATGAATTCTAGACTTGCCAACAGCACAGACCACATATCAGCAAGAAAGCCAGACTAGAGCAACCATTTACAAATAGGACAAAGGTTTTACCCTGCCCCTTATGGTTCAAATGCATGTAGAATTTTCATTGTACATTTTTCTAGATGACTCACAACTTTTCTGGATAACTCACTAATAATAAAATCATAATAAAAGCCCAAACCTGGCGTCAGGGTTTGCTGTAGGAGTTCCTTTCCGCTGTTGAAGATGCAGTTATTACTACCATTTCCTGTGTAAGTAAAGCAAGTCATGGAAGGGCTGATCCATGCAGAAATAGCACAGAAATAAATCAGAACTTTCAAAGTAGCCCTAGTCATTATGACAAGTCTTTCTTTTGTGTTCTTTTAAACAGGTTTTGCCTTGCTTAAAAGTGTTTAACTGGATTATTAAGCTCTTGAGAGGGTTGTTTACATGGACTTTTTTTTTCTTTCAGGTTTGTGTAAGTGGTTTGATGGATTAGAATTCTAGAAATATTGGGAGTTGAACAAAATTTGAACTAGATATTAAAGCTGTCTGGTTCTTAGTTTCTACACTTGTAAGATGAAACTTAAAGTTGCACATGGTCCATCGGGCTAAAGGGCTGGGCCCTGAACTGAGTTGGTGGAGTGCTAGCTTAGCATAAATGAAGCTCTGGGTTCAGAAGTGTGTTAAGTTACACACTTCTAATATTAGGACTTCAGAGCAGAAGACACCAAGATTCAATAGTTAAGGTCATTCTCAGCTCTAAAGAGGATTAGGTCCTGCTGAGACATGGAAGTCTGTTTCAAAAAACAACAAATATGTCTCATAAGCATAAAGTAGGAATAATTTAAAGGTTAGGAGAAAAGATAGCTAACTACAAAATTTAACAACTAATGAGTTGAAATGCTGAAACCATTTACCAGAGAACTAATGTAAAACGCTTCCAATAGCTAAAAGTAGGCTTTTTAAATTTCCTTATTCATAATTGCCTATTGTAATCAGTAAATCAGGGTACATATTTAACTAAATAATAACTTTTGAACAAATTAGTTGTTCACAGCTGATTAAAAATTACTTTCTATTTTACAGAATTTTGCAGGTTTTGAGTTTCATGTATATATAATGTGGTTTTATCAAATCCACTCTCCATTTCCTCCTGTGGGATTTTTCCCATATTCCTCCTATCATGTTCCTTCCCAGATGTGTATGCTTTATAAAAAAAATAAAAATCACTGAGTCCACTTAGTGCTTCCTGTATGTCCATTGGTATGTGTGCAGCTATCGGAGCATGTGTAGCACCTGAGAGACATCATCTCTGGAGCAACCTGACTCTCCATATTACAGAAGCTGTCAATCACCACTACATCGTCAAAGTGTAATGGAACTGGATGAAGCTTTCTCTCACCCACACTGAAATTT
>NW_022196899.1:38707552-38722809 GCF_008632895.1 Mastomys coucha | reverse complement strand
TCTTATGAAGATCATGTTCTATAGTCACGGCCACTGGAAGTTCATGTGTATAGCAACACCATAATGTCCAGCAAATATTGTTTCACTGAAGAAATCTTACTGGCCCTTATAGTCTTGTCTGAGCCTTAGCAGGAGAGAGTGTAATATAGATGCTTGCTTTAAATATTTACATTTCATAATTTTTATTCTCTGCACCTTGACTAGCTGTGAGTCTCTGTGTTAATCACCATCTACTGCAAATATTTCTCTGATGAGGACTGAGAGACCCATTAAACTATGGATATATCAATAATTTATTAGGTCTTTCTTGGTTGAATAATATAGTCCTGTAGCATAAGGAGAGTATTAGGTTCTCCTTTAAGACCAAAGCCAAATCAGGCATGGGTTTATTGCCTAGTTTAGAGATCCAGAGATGAGTCACATTTGTAGATATGATCCAGAGAAAAAGTAGTGCTTTGCTCTTGTAATATTCATGTTATCCTGGCACCAGCAGGCATGTCTTACCAGTGAGGGTATTATTATAGTTTTGGGGATTCACAGCTGGTAGGAGTCTTGATTACTTTTCTCTTCCAGTAGCAGACATAGCACCTTCCAAGTGACACAGCTACGTAGTAGGGAAAAAGCTCCCAGATCATTTTCAGCTTAATTCTCCATGTTTTTTGATTCAACTTTGTGGTGTCTTCAGCAATATTTTCTTGTGATCAATCTCTGTGGGTGGGGTAACAAGTCTAAAGGTGTTATGCTGCGATATTTGTGCAGAGGTGTCTATGGACACCCTATACCAACAATTCAAATAGGGGCAACCTATACCAGGTGAAGTGATATTTTAGAAGGTCCTCAATTTAACATATTTTTAGTAATGAGCAAAAATCTCAATTCTTAAGTCTATCCAGTATAATAAAATATTATTTAGGATCTAGAGTGGAAAGTTTGACTACCATAATGTTCTTATTCTATCACTAAACTTTATATGTGTGTGTGTATGTGTGTGTATGTATGTGTATCTATATGTATACACACACATTAAGATGCTATCTATAAAGCCTAAGACTGAAGGAGCTACCTTGTAAGAAAGGTGTAGTATTTTATAAGGAACTTTTTAACAATTCAATTAGATTCCCATGAACATAGCCTAATGAGATCACTGTAAAATAAATTACTATGTATATCAATACGGTTTATAAAATTTCTGATTTGTGAATATATTTGAGTGTGCATGTACTAACACAAAAATGAGCAAAACAAAACTTTTAAATTATTTATTACATGGATTGTGGGACCATAAAAGGCAGCCTGTTTTCTAGATGAGCTAGATTTAAACTCTGGAGACCCAGCAGATAATCCTGCAAGGTGCAGAAGGTATTTACCAGGCCTCCAGACACCTGGCTCCTGACATGAGGCCTTAGCTCTCCGTAATTCGGTGGCCATCAGTCAAGTAAGGAGACACCCCAAGCCCATGGTATTCTGTCTGGGCTCCACCTCTACTGGTACCTGGCAATAGCCAGGTAGGCTTGGCTCACTATGAAAGGGAATGCTTGCCCCCTCCTCTCTTCCTTACTCTTGCCTCTCTCTCTTGCCCTCTTGCTCCCCTTCTCTGCATTCCCTTCCCCCTTCTCTCCATGTGGCCATGGCTGGCTTCTCCTTCTCTACTCTTTCCCTCTCTGTCTTTCTCTGTCTCTACTACCTTCTTAGCTCCTCTTCCAGTCCTGAAAAGTCCACTGAAATTCTAATAATACAAGTTTTCTCTCCTTCTCATAATTTCAGCATTTTCATAATCAATTCAGTAGTCAACATAGGCCCTGTCAGAGACTGACCAATACAGATGCAGATGCATGCAGATACATTGGCCTGAGCACAGAACCCCCAATGGAGGAGTTACAGAAAGTATTGAGGGAGTTGAAGGAGTTTGCAACCCCATAGGAAGAACAATATCAACCAACCAGACCCCTCAAAGCTCCTAGGAACTAAACCACCAGCCAAAGAGTGCACATGGAGGGACGCATGGCTACAGCTGGATATGTAGTAGGGGATTGTTTACTAAATTATTTTAAGATAAGTTTTCCAGATTATAACCAGGAGGAGGTTTGCTCTGTATCAAGTATTATTTTCAAAATGATATAAACGCCTAACATTTTTCAAAATATACACAGGTTCTGGTTCTAGGCAGTAGGTAGGATCATTCTTTTATGTGGACCCTCCAACCCCAGCAGTCTGTGACCAATCACATCTTTTTTGCAATGTAGCTATATTTGTTTCACTCCAAAATAAGAAGGACAAAGTAAGGGCTTGCTATGTCTGTTCAAAGACAAAACTTTAGTTTGAGGGACTAGCTTGGTAATTTCCTTCCCAGTCATAGTGCGTTATATAGTTGCTTTATTTTGTTTTGTTTTGTTTTTTTCATAAGCTTGCCTAACATGGATTGATTAAAGGCTCTGCATTTGCAACTTGACAATTAAACCAAGGCAAACATTAAATGTCTACAAATTTAAAATATATAATCCAATCTTTAATATGGACAATGCTAAACACTTCTCTGCTTTCTTGACCTGGACATTGAACTTTATTCTATGTATGTTTTATGATCTATAAAATGTTCATCTGGAATTTAATTTTGAAGGATAATCATTACTGTGTTCCTAGATAGAGTTCTAGTCTTATGCTTCCTGTTCTCATGAAAAAGCCTCAATATTTTACATATAAATTTTGATTTCATGATATTTCTATGATCTTAACTTTTAACACAGTGTCATTGTATAAGTTTCAACTTCATCTTTATGTCTCGGGCTACCATTTTGTATTGGCCTCCAACTTCACCTGCCTATTTCAACTATTTACAAACTGATTTTTCTGTGCCTAGTAATTTTTTCAAGTGAATCATTAAATTCCTACTTTATTCATTAACCATGAAACTACAGACCAATTTCTTAACTAAATTGTCACCTTGACTTTTGTTTATTGGTTTAAAATTTATAAGGATAATTTGAAAATTTTCTTGAAAAATATTCTGGTTTACTATTATGGAAGTGTAGGTGAGCACTCTCCCAGGCTTGGCTTTGACTGCCTTGAATTTGGAGCACCTGGAAATACTTTCATATGTCTTGCACAAGAACAGACCTACTGCAGAAGGCAGGGGCAGCTTCAAAGAGCTTCAAATCTTTAGACAGTTAACCATTGCTGGGACAGTGGGATAGAGTTGAAGATTTTTGCTTGATTGGTTTAGTTTGGTTTGGCTTGGTTTGGTTTGGTTTGGTTTGGTTTACTTCGGTGAGATAGCTACCCATTTATTTTCCCTGTTCCTGTACATAACTCCACCCACCATAGATGCCTCTGTAAGTAATCCAAAATTAAAACCATTGGATCAGCAAGCTAAAATTGAGTGGCATCCTTTCTTTTTGCCATTAGTGCCCAATCTGCAGTGAGTAGGCACTGCTTCATCTCCTCAGTGGGCACACAGCAAAGAGAAAAGAGAAGCAATCTATTTGGAATCTTTTCTTGAGAAGTATTACAGTAACATTTTTTGAATCTGCCATTTTAAGTCAGGTATTTAACTGAACAGAGCTGACAAAATATGAAAGCATCTAATAAACTTGTTCATTTATTCCACAATTTTTCTAATTCAACAATATCCTTGTGTTAGTAGATAATTGACTGCATGATTCATTATGGCAGAAGAATCCTTAATTTGAAAGTCTCAGTGTACGTGATAATAGTTTGTATAAATACATAAGCTAAATTATCTTTCTAATAGGAAATTTAGATGAAGTTAGACTAAATATATGAGTCAAAGCAGTTGAAAGCAACAGTGAGAAATATTACCCTAGGTTATAACTTACAAAAGTGGAGATAAAGTTTCTAGAAACATTCCCATTACAACTTCTTTTCAAACTGTTATTGCTAGGTCAGTGGTTTAAGATGAATAATTTATTCACATAATAAATATTGAATCTGTATGAAGGTGAAAAGTATTGGAGAGTAGGGCTCAGTAATTCTTTGTGACTAAATTGTGAATTCAATCTGAAAAGAAAACTAGCACATAAATCTCTCATAAAAGGACATGTGACGTGTCATATAAAAATAGAACTTATGAGAATATTGATATAAATTCCAAAGATACAAGGAGTGAATGAAAAATTTATTCAAATAAAAAATCTAACTCAAAAATAGTCAGATAAAAAAATACAGAAAAATTCATAGGATACCTTGTCTTCCACAGAGTCCAGTCTCTTTCCCATCTTCCTTCACCTTATCCTGTCCATGTCTTCTTTTGATTACTTATCTTTTTCTCTTTTTGTACTTGAACTACCCTTTTCTACCATAAGGTTCCTCTGACAGATCCACATATCTCTCTTCTGTGGTTGGATCTGGGGGAAGACAAACCTCTGCATATTCTTGCTGTGTGATGGAGAAGGGAGAACACTGGACAAGACATTCAAGACTCAAGTGCTCATTTCATTTCTTTAATTGAATGTTTGTGCCTGGATGAGCATATCTCTAAGCCACTATTTACATCTAAGGCAGAATTCTAAGATCCACAACAAAAGCTCTCATCTCAACCATGTGATTCTCCAGGTACAGAAAAAAAAAAACAAAAAAACAAGGAAGCTAATTTTGAGCAGTGGAGCTGTGTCAGGAAAACAAACGAACAACCAAAACAAATTGAGAGATAGCTATAGAACCTTTCAGAAGGGATTCAAGAGTAACTAGAAATCAAGAAGGTAAAGGAGATTTGAGGTAAAACACACTTAAGTAACTACCCAAGAGTAAGATAATCAGAACTTGAATTAGAGCACAAGCTATGAATAGCTGTAATGTATCAAGACTTTAGTAAACCTATGACATTTTCATGTGAGGTATTTCCTAAAGATTCATGATGACAACAATCTATTGAAGGATGAATTAAGGCTATTCTCACACAAGGTGACATAGATTAAGTAGAATTCACTAATACCTCTGCATAAAGCTATTAATAGCAGCCACACCCTCTTCTGTCTCTTTTCTGAATTCTTTTTTTCCTTTGTTTTCTGGCATTGATATGGGAATTGACCACAGTTCTCCTTGTAGTAGAAGAGAATGAAGGAATGTAAAAGATTGAGAATGGCTCAATGCTTCACAAACATATTTCTGGCCTTGGATTAAGTCCTAAAGGTAATAATATTTATTGGAATTGCTCCTGATAAGTAAAAGACTGTCTTTCAAGAAGGAGAGCAAAAACAACAAAGCATCATACCTCATGACTTTCTATGGCCCCTGCGCACATGCACATATGTGTGCATAGACACACAAAAACATCTGTAACAATACATACATGTATGTATCTAACACGTGTAAGAAAATTTTTAAAAATCTACTCTTGGCTTAAATATCACTTTAAACATTAACATTTTAATACATGTGAATATCTTATGAATAATTCACTTCTAAAGTTTCCCTTATATTTATAAAATCATGTTAACTATTATATGTTTTGTAGCTATTTATTGCCATAGTAAATGCCTGAGGTAATCAATTTAATTAAGCAGGTCTATTTTGGCTCATAGTTTGGAGTATGTAAGCCAAAGATTACTTGACCTTATTGCTTGAGGCCTGTAGTAGCATATCATGTGGCAGTAACACATGTGGTATATTAAAACTGTTCACTTCATAGTAAGAAAGAGTGGAAAAGAAAGGGGAAAGGGCTGAAGTCCCACTGTAACCTTTAATGACACACCTACAAGTTGAAACCTTCTCTCTATGTTCCACCTCTGAAAGATTATATTAATTCAGCAACACCTTTGCAGAGGCCATCGCAGGGCACCAGAGAACTAAACTAAGCCTACCAAATGAATAGTACATTGTTGGAGACATTAATATTAAAGCCATCTAATCACGTCTAAGATGGGTTCCTGCATTCATGCCATGTGCAACCATTGTTTTAGTATCCTCCTGGATTTTAACACTATTGCCTGAATAACTCTATTCGTTGGGAAAAGAACCCAGTGTCAAAGTTTATAGGAAACAAACAAGGAAAAGAAAAGGAAGTTTGTTGAGAGGCTGCATAGCAATAATCCTAGCACTGGGGTTAGGAGGTGCAGACAGGAAAGAATCAGGAGTTCAATGCCAGCCTAGACCACATAGCTCAGACCCTGACCCCTGTCCAAAAAAAAAAAGAAACGATTGGTGAAAAATGGAAACCAAGAATGAGATCTGGGATAAGAAGAAGAGTCAAAGAGGGAAGAAAGGAAAGGAGAAAGATTATAAGTTAGAAATATGAGTTAGAAGGGGAAGGAATAAAGGGATGATGATTAGGGAAAAAAATTGTGGAGGACTTACATGTCTTAGTTTATGCATATTTTATCCAAATCTAAGTTAAGTTTCGAGTTTTATAGACAGAATGTTCTAACATTCTCAGGATGTGAGAGCTTTGTTCCTTCTATCTTTTAGAACTGAATTTGAAAGGTCATTTCCATTCTTATTTTTGAACCTTTCTATAGCTAGTGGAATTACAGAAGTACTGGATTAGCATATCAATATAACCCTTTTTTTTTATTGAGTTTTGAGACAATCCATGGAGGTCTTTCCATCAAGAAGCTCACGTCTACATGTTCTGACAAGTTTCCTCAGTGAGGTCTTTGATGGTGTCCTGATCTTTCTCTTTTTTGGCTATCTCTATCTGATTATTGAATTTCCTAAAATGATCCTTAAATGCCCATCTCTTTTTTCTCAGTTTCTGTGTGTTTTTTGTCTTTTCCTTTGACCATTCTGAGACTTGTCATTTTTTTTTCTTATTATCCTACCAAGTTTCTTCAACTCTGTTTTGAAATTCCACAGTTTCCTTTTCCTTTTCAATATTTCTTTATATATAATCAATTCATATTTTGGTTGAGCTGTCTTCACCTTTGGTCAAATATGTTAAGGATATTTTATACTAAAACTTTCCTCTCCTTGTAAATGTTGTTTTCTCTGTTTTGCAACATTTTGGCCATTTGTCTTCTCTTTTTTCCTATAAAAGACCTTACTTGCTCAAAACTTTAATGAGCACTGGCTTTCTGTTTAGGTACTGACAACACTGTACATCATGATTTGTCCAAGACTGAATGAAGGTTCAATGAAGTCTTCAGTACATACTGATCTAGCTGCTCTATTTTTAGGGAAAAGCACATTTATTATGTGTAAATCTGCCCTACCAATGATGCTGTAACATTGAACAGAGTTTCTAAATGTTTTCCTTGTAACACCTTCTAAACTGCTAAAATGCTAGAAGTTGACTAGGAAAGAGAGAGTAAAAGTATAGAGGGTGGTAGAGATAAAAAGAAAGAGGTGGTTGGGAAAGATAGAAATAACAGAGATAGATAATTACATAGAAATAAGCACATAGAAATAGTTAAAACAGGTAGATGAATATGTATATGTAGTTGAAATACCACAGTTCTCTTTTCCTTTTCAATATTTCTTTACATAAAATCAATTCTTATTTTGTTTGTATTATCTTCACATACACTCACACACACAAACATAAAATCATAGGAGAGAGACAAGATAATCTTATTGATTAGAAAATTAATGAACCCTTTTAAATACACTTTGCACAACATCTTCAATTTATGAAAATTCATTTATAATATCTTTCCCAAAATTGGCTTGAACATCGTGTACAATAAAGAAATAGTGATCTAACTACTTTCAGACTTCATTACACTGGCTTATCTATCTCAGCCATGTCATTATCTGTACTACCTAATGTATGCAAGAGTCTAGTTTGTCCATGGAATAGCCTCTATCACTAATAGGAATTCTTTAGTTCAGGCATAAGAATCATTATTGTGGAGCTATTAAGTGAATTACCTCTTGTTCTTCTGCTTTACAGATGAAAGGTTTGAGGCTTTGGATGGAGTTAACTGGCAAAATGTGTGACTGGGGCACTATATTCAGTCTCTAGTAAAAGAAGGTAAAAACAGACTTCAAAATTAAATAAAAATGATCACTTTTCCTATATTTTCTTTATCTAATATATATCAATTGTTGCTGTCTTTTTGTTATACTGAAGTTCTAGAGATCTATTCTTAGGGTATAGGAGAGAGAAAAGTGCTAACTCTAGAGTAATAGAAACCTATTTTTTGGTGAACAAGTACATACAGGCTTTGACTTCACAAGTACTCTAAAGCTTCTTCATGCCAGATGCAGGAAGACTAAGCAGTCAGGAATGATGTCCCAGCTATTAGGTGATTTAGGGTTTGGACAAGTCCTAGTTTAGTAGGCTCTTGCAAGAAGGCTTCTCTTCAGGGCAAATGCCTGTAAGAGTAGAAGAAACATGGCTCTTTCTCTGTCTTTGCTCTAGACACAAGGCATTTCCTCTATTTCCTACCATGAGCATATACAGAGTTTCCAGAATTAAAATTAATGACAGCATCTAATATTGAATTCCTCTGAAACTTTTACTTCTCAGATATGTCCACCAGGAGCCTCAAGCTATTCTGCTAAAGTGAAGTTTAATTCACTATATTTTCCTGTCTGTCTGCAGCATGTTTTCTGTCAGGGACATGGTGCAAGAATATGCTCTGCTTGGCATATGTTCTTTAAAGGTCCTTCCTTGGCATATGTACAGATTCCGCAAAACTCATTCGAGGTGAATTAAAGTGAATTAAAATTCACCAAATCTATTCCTGAAAGAAGATAAAAAGAAATGGAGAAAAAGATTGACAGAATTGAAATAATCAGACAAATATCTTTTGGGTGCTATTTGACATGAAAAACAAGTCTTAGAAACTGTGTTAGTTTGGATGGGAAAGTCAAGAGACCACACTCCAGTCTAGTTTGGAATCCTGAGAGCAACTATTAAATGGAAATTCCCACTTGCAGCCAGAACAGCTAAATAAAGTTCAGGCAGTACTAAGGCATAGGTGGATAAGAGCAGAGAGTTATTTCTCAATTTTCTAGCATGGATCAAGTCTATGTGTGATGCATAGAACTGTCATGCAAAGGGAAGAAAATCTTTCTGCAGAAGATGATGGGTAGAGATCCTAACCCTGCCTCAAAGTGCAGGACATGGCTGGGATGTATGAAGAACCTGCAATCTTCATGATTGAAACTGTCTGGCAGAGTGAAGCACTCGGTGCTCACCCAATAACTAAGTGGAACATTTCATCAGCTCTCATCCTGACAAATACAAGCACAGGCGATTCAGAGACCTAAAAGGGTAGTAGGAAAGAGAGTGAAGGCACGCGGGAAGGAGCCAACAATGCACCTGAGATTTCTCACTGCATCTAAAGAAACTTATAAAGCAATGACAAAAAACAACAGGTTTATTCAATTACTTTTAAAACAGCGATGCTTTCCTTTGCATGAACCAAAGAATGACTAAAATACTACTAAGTACAAATAAAACTGTTCAAGAAATAGAGTTTAAACTAATTGAACTCTTCACAAGAATTACTTAAAATATTATTAACTACAACGAGAAATGTTTAAAAAATAAGGTTAAAACAAATTAAACTATCCACAGATAGTGTAAGAAGTTCAAAAATAGACCAAATGATGACTGTGGATTCTCATTTTACTTCATCTTGTCTTCTATCCAACTGTACAAAGTGTGATTTAAACTTGGAAGTAATAGCAGTTAATGCCAGTCTCAAATCAGAGTACTCAGGAGAACTGAGAGAACTGGTTTACCACACCAAGAGCTGTGTCTTTACAATGCAAAAGACGTGATATCAAATTTGCCCTCAAAGTTTAACAATTATAGGAGCAGATACCCACAAGAATTGTGTGCATTCTAAAATTCACCTGTGTACTCAAAAGGTAACAATGCAGATAAGACATTGGAAATAATAATTTCTTATTTATAAAATTATTTTCTAAAGGAACTACAGAGACAAAAATGGAGAAGAACCTGAGAGAAAGGGGGTTCAGTGACTAGCCCAAATTGGGATCCAGCTCATGGGGAAGCCCCAAGGCCTGACACTGTTACTGATGCTGTGGTGTGCTTGCAGACAGAATCCAAGAGTGGGTGTCTTCTGAGAGGCCCAACAAGCAGCTGGAAGAGTCAGATGCAGATACTAGCATCTAACCAATGGACAGAATCCAGGGCCCCTGTGGAATTAGGAAAAAGCTGGAAGAAGCTGAGGAGGAGGGTGACCACATGGGAAGACCAACAGTCTCAACTGACCTACACCCCAGAGATCTCTCAGACACTAAACCACCAACCAGACAGCATACACCAGCTGATGAGAGCCCCAAACACATATACAGCAGAGGACTGCCTGGTCTGGCATCAATGAGAGAAGAGGCACCTAACCCTCAAGAAATTTGAGGCCCTAGGGAGTGGGGAGGTTTGGTGGTGTGGGGGTGGGATGATGGATGCATCCTTATATAGAGACAGGGAGGGAGGAGGTATGGGATGGGGAGAGGTTGGGGGTGGACCAGGAGGGGGATGAAGACTGGACTGTAAAAAAGGGAATAAAGTATAAATAAATAAATAAATAAATAAATAAATATTCTTTTATCTAAATACCCATTTCATCATTATCCCTGCTTTTTAATGAATGGCCACACAATTCAAACACTATCCAAGCTTCTTTCATCTGGAAGACAAACCAATGTGAAGTGCTATAAAGTGGTGAAGCACAATTATCACATGAAATGAAACTTACTATGAAAATACTAACAGGTCTTTGAATGGGTGAAACATCTGTCATTGTGTAAATCTTCATCTTCAAAACAGTATTAGTTCATTCTGATCAGATAGCAGTGCCTACTGTATAATTTTTTCATTTGGTTCTGTTGTGCTTTAAGCCTGAGCACTGTATTATTTATATTTGTTTCATGGTTGAGTATGAATAAAACATCAACAACTAAGTTATACACCCAGGTAAGAGAACACTGGCCTGACCTCTCTGGAAATATCAGATCTCTCAGGGAAACACATTTTCTTTATTTCCAAATCAGAGGGTGGTTGTTTTAGAAGTGTCTAGGTCAAGAAGGTAATATTATATGCATCCTAAAATATGTATATAGAAATCTACAAAGAAGAACGTCCATGTAGGTTAAAGTAACAATTCTTTGCTTCTCATGGCTTTGTGGAAATCTATAAATAGTATAAGAGTTTAGGCTATTCCTCCAGATAAATTTCAAGTATTTGAAGATTGGTTCTGAAATGCTATTTTCTGTTATTATTTGCTAAACATAACTCTAATCTCCTCCTTTATCACTGATGGGGAACACATAGACACTGGGTAGATGATAGCAAGAATTTAGAAGAAAATTACAATGGTTAAGCAGATGGAGTGTTCACGGAAAGAAGGTTTAACAAAATTCAAATAGATTTTCTTAAAGAAAAAACATAACCATGGGCAATACTCCTTTTTAAAAACATGTTTCTTGCTGTGTTTAAGAGGTATTTGTGATGTGCATGTGTTTGTATGGGCTTTGGCCATGGTGTGCACGTAGGGGCCAGAAGACAACTTGAAAGAGTCAATTCTTTCCTTCAACACTGTGGGTCTTGGAGCTGGATCTCAGGTCATCCAACTTGGCTCTAAGTACTTTTACCCACTAAGCCACAATGGCGTCCTACTTCATTTATTTTTAAGCTAACCATATTTTTGTATTAACAATCTCATCACAAATGAGCTTAAGTTAAAGTTTACAAAACTGTTAAAATATTGATCTTTCGTATTTTGCTTACTCATATTTAACTTCTCAAAATAACTGAAAACAGTATTCGTCTCCTTTAAAAAATCAACTTCTGTGCAGAATCTACACTTTGAATTAATTTACTATAAATTAAAGGCATGGCAACAAACACAGGGAAGACAATAGCTGCATTTTGAGATCTACTCTGACCTTTTTCTTTCAAAACAGTAACTCTCCAAAATTGTTGAAAGGTTAACTAATCTTTTAAAAGGTCACCTGTCTTTAAACTAGCTACAGTATATAAATGCTTTTCTCCTGTCCTCCAGCCATTCATCAATAACTCATTAAAATCACACTGTTTCTTTCTGAAAGTTTTTACTTTCTTGTAAGGCTATTTCCTCTTGGTCAATATAACATTTAACATATGTCATAATTTATAAAATATGATTATATGAAACTGCATAGTACTATTCAGGAAATTGAGACTGCACGGAATTCAGTCCATACAAAGAACTGTTGCCACTGTTATGAAAATGTTTCATATTTTAGCATATTTCATATTTTAGGTTGATGAGATACATGAAAGACCATGCTGGCCTTCAGTACTGCTAAGGTCAATACAAATATTTCCCAGACTATTTTTTTCTAACTCGCTTGAGAGCTGGCACTACTTTCCTAATCTCCTAAATGTCAAATATAAATTAATATGAAAATCCATCCTCAGATTTACAATTGGATTTTTAATATGATCAAACAGTATTAAAAGTTTAATAGGTTGACTAAAGAGGCTGCAAAGGATAATGGGAGGGCTATTGTTTGCAGATTCTAAAATAATGACACAAAATTGCCTTCTCTGCTTGCAACTTTATCCAGAACATATTTTTTGCTGTTGTTACTCTAGAGGAAATACAAATAATTTTTACATAATATTTGTTTATTGCTTAAAAGGGAATCTCATTAAAGCTCACTAAAATGCACTATTCATTACCCACAAAGTAATTAAGATACAGTGTACCATTATACTGAGAGAGACAAGAATATGCTTATTGAAAGAAAAAAAGAGGAAAGAATAGCTTCTTGCAGAGAATAACACTTTGTCTGTCCCCCAGATGAACAATTGTGGCTGATTACAGAAGCACATAAACAGGTTATAAATCCACTTTGGCCTTTTTGTGTCATTTATTAAATTCATGTTTTTTTAAAGTGTAGGTTTGACAGATGTGCTTCCATCTTTGAGCCAATATAAGAGCATAAAATAAAAAAAGGCTTCAGTAAATGCTAGCATGTCACACAGTAGAACCCAGAATAGCTTTATGTGAACTGTGCTTCCATTATGTTTATTTTGTGTGCCTATATGTGTATTTATATATACGTAGTTACAATGAAAATTGTGTTTCTTACAAAAAGCTCCTTTCAAGAACTGGACAACACTCCATTATAATATAAAGTGAAGCAGTCTGAAAGCAAAAATTAAATAATGTCTGATTTCCACAAATACTTATTATTTTACCCCTTTATTATTATTATTATTTTTACTGAAAGCTTTTACAGGCATTGTGTTGGAGATATAAATAGGCATACCCATTTGAAAAGAAAGGTAGAGTTGCCACTATAGATATAGGAAAAAGAAAAAAATAGAAATTATAAGAAGCAAAGCTTCTACAGTAATATTAAATATAAAACTTCCTTCATTCAATGCACAGCTTAAACTTCCCATGAGATAAGCATAGATAACATATTGTATTGAAAACTTATTTACTATGGATCCTCTATTATCTATCTAATCAAATGGTTTTAAATGGAATTTGTATAATATTTTCAAAATCTAAGCTTTCAATTATCCAAGTAAGTAAAAGAAAAATGAAAGTGAGAGGTTCTTGGATTGCTGTTTGCATTTCCTTCTTCCAACTGTCTAAATCAACCATATAGTGTGAATGGGATCCTTTAATCTCAAATGTTCATACTCTCCTGTTGAAGCTCTGTGAAAGAGCACTGGGTCCTCCTTCTTTCTTAAAGAAGTCATACATTGTAAGACCTTATCGAGCCTTAGCTTACCAGAGACCCCCTGATTGATTCAAAATACATGAGGATTTTTATTTCAGTGCACTGAGGCTGCCTCTGACCCTCAGGAAAGGAGGCGACCTCGGACAGCATGTTCAGTGAGCTTTTATACAATTTTCAGGGCAGCAGCTATTATACACAACATGATTGGTAGAACAGTGTGACTTTTTAAACTGATTGGTCTTTAGCGAAAGAGATGGCAAGGACTTCCCTTGTCTGAAGATGGGCACAGGTCCACAGTCACCCCTGTGATCTGAGGAATGTTAATTAGTCTTTCCCTTCTTGAGAGTTCAGCTACTTTCCTAAAGTTCCTGAGCTTATCTTGTTAAGGAAATTCCTGGCCTCCTGGTGTTTTCCTGAGATGTCCCTGATTACTCAGACCTTACAACACATCTCATACTGCTTTGTGCTACAAAAACATAATGGTATGTTACATATACAAAACCCTCAAAATATATCCATACAATTTAAAAGTTCTAGTTCAAGATTCTAGAGAGACATTTCAGAGGTTAAGAACACTGACTGCTCTTCCAGAGGTCCTGAGTTGAATTCCCAGCAGCAACATGGTGGCTCACAACCATCTATAACGGGATCTGATGCCCTCTTCTGGTGGATCTTCTGACAAGGGGAGTGTGCTTAAATAAATAAATAAATAAATAAATAAATAAATAAATAAACCTTTTAAAAATTCTAATACAATATGATTCCTATAAATTCATAGATAATAAAGAAACAAATATTTCTACAGTCTCCCTTCTTGATCCTCAACAACAACAAAAAAAGTGTGAACTAACAACACCTAACTTTCCAGGCAAATGATTCATGTATGGTATCCACACATATATTTTTTCACTGTGAATATTTTACCTTTGTGTAAACAGAAGAATGATGCATTAGTTTCCTCATTTTTGTGAATAAACATATGACAAAGCAGCTTGATAATGTAAGCTTTATTTTGTCTCTCTGTTTATTTTGCTTCACTGTGAACTTCCATTATTCTCAATAGAGGAGATATAGTGGCAAAAGCTAGAAGGGCCCCATCTCTGTTCTTACAGTCAGGAAACAAAGAGATGAATACTGGTAAGAGTCTGGATTCTTCCTTTTTATTCAGTCTGAACCTTCAACTCACAGATGTCACAACATACATGAAGGATGTATATTCCTCAAAATGCCCTCACAGGTATGTCAAAGGACATATCTCCTAGGTGACTTTAAATGCTACAATAAAGGCTCCAGCTGCATATGTATCAAAGGATGGCCTTGTCTTGAATCAATGGGAGGAGAGATTCTTGGTCCTATGAAGGCTCAATAGATGCCTCAGTGTAGGAGAGGGTAGGCAAGTGGAACTGGATGGGTAGAGGAACACCCTCATAGAAGCAGGGGGAGGGAGGATGTAAGTGTTTCCAGAAGGGAGGGAAACCAGGAAAGGGGATAACACCTGAAATGTAAATGAAGAAAATATCCAATTAAAAAAAAAGACTCACCATGACAAATACTATGTCACTTCTAGACCAGTTTAGAGTAGACAGACAGTGTGGTTCCTTAAAATGTATTTCCTAACTAGAACTTATTGCCCCCTGTTACCATGTGTT
>NW_022196899.1:38691261-38707542 GCF_008632895.1 Mastomys coucha | reverse complement strand
AAAAAAAAAAAAAACTCAACACACCTACATTTTCTCCTCTATTTTTCCAAAGAAAGTTTTCATCTGACAGCAAAATCATTGTCAGAAAATGTTTACTTGTCTAAGGTGATCATGCACTGTGGCTGGTGACTAAATGTAAGAAGAGGGTGCTGTCTGATACACTTAACAGGAAAAACCAGTGAAAGGCACATCTCTTTGTAGCCTTGGAAGATAAAAGACTTATCTAGTTAATAAAATGGTAGAACTATCTATCTGTTCCACATTGTAATGTGGTACTGTATCCCTCTGGACACAAGCAGGATGATCTTAAGGCCCAATTAAAGGTTGGAGATTCTGAGTTCAGACTCTCTCTTCTGCAGCACAATTGTCCTCCCCATCCTTTTAATGGAATACTGTAGAAAGCAGGTTTTACAGTTGATGATATTTTGACTGTTACTATAAATACTGATAAATCAAAAATGTACTGGACTTAGAAGACAGCTCAGCACCTAAGAGAATGTACTAGTCCTGTAGACTACCAGAATAATGTTCCCAATACACAAGCAGGGTGAGTTACATCTTCCTGAAACAACAGATCCATAGGCCCTGCACTCATTCCTCAATTTCTGTCAGATGCCTCCCACTTTTCCATATACCAATTTTATGTTTACATTATCTGTATATTTAAGAAACCAAATGAGTCCTTTTTAAAATTGAAACTAAGGTAAATTAGTTGGTTGTTAGCCAAGAATATAATACTTTTTCTCTGACCCTGAAATCTTGTCATATCTTAGCTAAATAATAAAGTTAAACTGGGTGACTTTTCAGAGGTCTTGACATTTGAGCATGTAGTTTTGTTATTTCCTGGTATTTTAAAATATGATTTTAATTCATATAATCAGTTGACCAAACTCACAAACTGATTCCATATGTTGAACATTAAAAAGTCTTTGTTATAATCTAAGCCTAATTTATTTCCAAAAGGCCCATGTATTTGAATCCTTGGTCCTCGAGTAATGACTCTGTTTGGAGGTTGGATTTTTTTTTTTTTTTTGAGACATGGGACACTGCTGTCTTTCTGTATGCTGTGGCACTATGAGGAATCCAAGTGATATACTTCTGCCACTGTTGACTGAATCTCTTTATTATTTGAGTGGAAAAACCTTGCAGCTGTAAGCTGATACAGTATTTTTGACCTGTAATTTCTTTATGTTATATATTATATCAGAACAAAAGGAAAATGTAATGGATAAACTGTTGTAGAAAAGATGACTGATAAGTATCCTTTACAATGAATGTTTTATATCCTGAGTACAACAAATAACTGATGAGCAGCTTACATGTGATTATAGATCAATATTTATACTATTAGTGTACAGATTCTGAACTAATATAGCAAGCTCAGATTTCTGTAAAAGACTCCTAAAACTGCAAATCCTCATCCCACTCTTTTTTTGAGTGTGAGTCCAAGTCACTTCAGTAAAATAAAATCATTATACTCATTTAAGAAAGGACAGCAATGGCAAAAATAATTTATTTTATCACATACTTAGTTATTAGTAGGCAATGATCACATAAATCTTGAAACCTACTAGATCTAGACACTAGACACCTATATCATCAAAGTATTCTTCTAAATCTATTTTTTTTGCTTTGAAGCACTATCCAAAACAATACACTACCTGACAAAAAAAATTAGAAAATATTAAAAAGATTACTTGGAAGCAACATATTTTATGACAAATTATTATTGAAAGTTTCATAGTTGGCTAATTTTATAATAAAATTTTCATAATATATAATATTAACTTTTTATATGCATTAATGTTACATTTATCTTCTTTAATATAGTGCATTTTTAATTTGGGATAAAGATAAACTAAGACATAATATTTTTATTAAGACGGTGAGATCCTGACTTTAGTTCCTACAACCATCAAAACTAAAAGAAAATTCTGTACATTATTAAATTCATCCTTGATATTAAACTTTCATAGAAAAAAACTACATTTAGAAAATTTATTAGTGTACATGTTTTGTTTTACTTTAATTGAAGATAGCTTTTCTCCCTCATATGATATGCTCTGATACAGTTTCTCCTTCCTTTAGTCCTCTCAACTTCTCCACAATTCCACTCTTTTTTTTTACCTTTTTATACTTTTATTAGATATTTTCTTTATTTACATGTCATATCATTTCTCCTTTCCCAGTTTCCCCTCCAAAAACAAAAAACAACAAGAACAAACCCCTGTTCCCTCCCCCCTCCCCCTGCTTGCCACTCCATTAGCCCTGTGAAGGTTCTGAACACCTCCACTCTTAACCAGGTCTATTCCATTTCTATATTTCATTAGGAAACAGGCATCTAAAGGATAATAATAAAACAAGCCATAATAAAATAAAATAAGATAGAATAAAAACTAAGATATTGATACTGGAAAAACAAACAGAAGAAAACGAGCCTAAGGAAAGGTACAGGAGTTAGAGACTTGTTTCCATACTCAGGAATCCCATAACCACTCTGTACTGCAATCGATTCTCATAGGGTCTGGTACAGCCCCTGTGCATGATGTTTCAATCAATATAATTTCATATGAGCTGTGATCTTGTTGATCTTATTGAGGCCCTCTTTTCTTGCTTCATTTCCTCTGGCTCTATCCCCCTTCTGCTTCCTCTTCCATAGGGTACAATGAGCCTTGAGAGATTTTAGGGACACATCCCATTCAGGCCTGAGTGTTACAAGGTCTCTCATTCTCTGCATAATGTCCAGCTGTGGGTCTCTGCATTGATTCCTAATTGCTGCAGGAGGAAGCCTCTCTGTTGATGGCTGAACAAGGCAATGATCTATGACTTTAGCATAATGTCAACAGGAGTGATTTACTGTTACATTTTTTGTATATTTGTTAAGAACAAGGTTAACCTAGGTTCCTATCTAGTCTCCTGTATTTGTTTAAGCAAGCAACTAGAGTTCTATTAGTGGAGTGAGCCTTACTTAAGTCAAATCAGATATTGGTTTTTCACTCACACCAAGTTTGCACCACCATTGTGGCAGCAGCATATCCAGAAGGTCGGACACTAGTGTAGATCAGAGAGTTTGTATCATTGTTAATGTTTATATTTCTCCTTTGGTAGAATTCAGAAGACCTTCCTCTATCAAAGGTGACAGTCCATAGGAGTGAAGGCTCTCTGCAGGCACCATCTCAACTTCTCCCTGTACAATGAGTTGTGTATGGGTTGTCTTCAGCAATGATGTCGAACAACTCTTAGTTTTGGCAATAGCCTTCACTGTGTGGAGATTCACATGAAACCCTTTTGGCCAAAAAATAAATTAGATGTAACCCAATCCTGATATAGTAAACTTATTTGGTGATAAGAGATGGCCAGTTGGAATGCTGTCTTCTGTATTATTTTATGATTTCATTTAGATCACCTTCTTAAGGAACTGTCATACTGATTCAAATAGTGGCTGGACAACTTTGCAGTCTCACTAGCAATGGATGAGTGTTCCCATGGTTCCACATCATTGACAGTGTGAGCTGATGCTTGTTGGTTGGTCTGAGGCAATCTGATGGGTGTAAGATGACAGCTCTGCATGATTTGAGGATTGGAATGTTTGTGTGTGTGTGTGTATGTGTGTCATGCCCACTCATCTACTCCAGTTAAATCCGTAATATTGGGGGTAAAAGCCTGATTAAGGGTAAGTGGCGTTAAGGATCCAAAAGGAGTTCTGTGCCTCCTGGATATTCAGACAGTCGCTGGTATCTCCTAACTCAGACATGTTCCAGATTAGCTTTTCCAATAGTCAACACGCCCTCTTATTTAGGCATATAGGTACCCCAAAAAATGATTCCTTAGTGGGCTAAAATTGCACATTGTTTCCTGGCCAGCACAACGTTTTCAACCTATCCTAATTTAATTCCAAGCTGTCCTTAGCTTGGAATTTCTGTCAAGGAATCTGCCTTATCAGATAGAATGTCCTCAGATTTAGCAACAGAGATCAGGCACCATTGCTTACTGTTAACATAGTTAGAATTCTCAGGGCAGCCCCACATAACTGTTTTACATACTAGAGAGTAATCGAAGGTCTTCCCTCACTCAAAGACATTAGCTAGAACTCTTAGATAGGATCTTCCTGGTGCTTGCCTCCAGCAAGACCCAGAGAATTAGCCAGAACTGCTAGATTAGAATCTCCTGGTCCCTGCCTCCAGCAGAACCAGAGAATTAGCATAGGATTACCAAAATAGCCCCAGCAGGAAGGGCACCACTGTTCTTCTGCCTGCTTCACATCTGGATACCTGATCTTACTGACCTTAATGTGGTGGTCACTTGCCTAAGTTACCTCAGTCTTGTGCCCTGATCCTATTGACCTTGCTGTAACCCTCGCCCACCTACATGACTCTCATCATCTGCCCTGCTTTTTGTATGCTATTTAAGCCTGAATTTCACCTTGTACAAATTCATTCAGATTCAGCATACTCTTGTGTGGAGTTTGTCTGTCATCCGCCAACTTATTGCTCACCTGGCCAGAACTCTCATCCCGTGGAAAATGGGATCCCCAGAACGAAACCAGTCCGTGGCATATGTGTGTGCATATGGATTCCTTGTGTTTTTTTCTTTTCTTTTCTCTTCTTTTCTTTTCTCTTCTTTTCTTTTCTTTTTTTATTAAATTCTGGATCATTCAACTTTTTGGTTGCCTACTAGTTTCTTTTCTAAAGAGAGAAAGAAGTAAACGGGTAGTTTGGGAAGTGAGGAGATCTGGCAGGATATAGAGAAATCATAATCAGAATACACAGCATAAAAATGTTTGCAATAAAAATAAATTATAAATTATACAAAGAAAGCACAGCATCTGTTTAGTGAACTTGGTGAATATGTTCCTGATGAACTGACTTCCAGTGACACTGAAATGTAGAGCAGAAAAATTGCAGAAGAAATGAGGATAAGTTTGTGAACTTGAAGGTTGTAATGATGCTCTGTGAAATATTCTCTAAGAAGCAGTATGAAATGCATAGTCTTCCTGTGAGTGCACCATGTGCCAATTCTTTAGCAAAGAGGAAAGATAAGAATCCTATGATTCATGATTCATAAGAGCTGTAGAGTTTTTAGATTTTAAAAAATAACTTCTTGCCGGACGGTGGTGGCTCACGCCTTTAATCCCAGCACTTGGGAGGCAGAAGCAGGTGGATTTCTGAGTTTGAGTGCAGCCTGATCTACAGAGTGAGTTCCAGAATAGCCAGGGCTACACAGAGAAACCCTGTCTTGAAAAACAAAACAAAAAACAACAACAAAAAACCTTCTTTCCTGAGTTTTTAAATTTTTGTTGTTGTAAATAATATAGATATAGAAAATATACAAAATATTTAGAAAAACTTAATAGAACTAAAGCTGCCAAAGGGATTATACTACCTAATATTTCTGAAGACCTGACTTCAGTCCTTAGTCCTAACACATACACAAGCGTAGTACACACACATGCATACACACATGGGGGGTTGGGGAGAGAGAGAGAGATTAGCTGAAGAACCTGGTCAATATAGATAGCCAAAATATGAGAAACTTGAATTCTCATATGCCCGTAGGTAAATTCTTTCATTATCTAATTAAGTTGAATTCTTATAATACAGTATTTTTTTAAATTTATTTATTTATTTATTTACTTACTTACTTATTTATTCACATCCCAAATGCTGACCCTTCCTGATTTCCCCTTTCCACAATCCTTTCCCTTCATTCCCTTCTCCTTCTCAGTATGGGTGGGGACCCCCTTGGGGTCCCTTTAAGATGGTGCATCAAGTCTCTAGAGGATTAGGTGCATCCTCACCCAGTGAGGTCAAACAAGACAACCCTCTGCTACATACATGCCAGCTGTCTCCATCTAGTCTGTGTATGGTTTTTGGTTGGTGACTCAGTCTCTAAGATTTCCCAGGAGGCCAGACTAGTTAATACTGTTGGTCTTCCTATGGGGTTCCTACATAGCATATTTTGACCAAAGAACATCAGGAAATAAAACACTGTAATAGCCAATTACCAACTTGAACATCACTATTAAGGACAATTCAGAAGTCTGCAATACTCAGAATAATCAAGACTATAGGGCTGGGCAAATACCACCCTAGAAAAGTCTGATCTTGACCAAAAAAAAAAAAAAATGAAAAAAAAATATAGACAAGATTGTTCTACGCATGACTATAAGACTGTTTCCCACAAATCTGTATTTCCCACAACTCTAGGGGTGTATTTTCCCCATGGGTTTATAGCTGTAGTGCTCTCGAGTTATAAAGCATATTCATCACTGATGATATGAACATTTATTGCTGTCCTGCACCACGTGTCTAAACACTGACACTTTAAAATTGGAGCTGCATATGAAGGAGAATATGCTAAGAATTTATTTGTGTTCAAGTGCCAGTTTTTAAAAATTACAACATATTTGTGTGTTTTTTAAGAGTTTTAGCAAATCATGATAAATAAGAGCTAGATCACGTGTAGTAGCTGATGTTGTGACAGATCCATTTATTTCTTTATGCTTTGGTAGAATTTATTAAATCAGTGTTTAAATATCAATAAGTATTTGAATATCAACAGAATAAATATTATTCCTTTAAAGTATTATGATTTAAGAATATCCAGAGGAAAAAATTTAAAAAGGGTTTGAGATATGGCATAGCTGTTAAGAGCCCTGGCTGCTCTTCCAGAGGATGCAGGCTTTATTTCTAGCATATACATGATGGCTAATAGTCATCTTTAATGTCAGTTCTGGGAGATAACTCTTTGGGGACTGGGCAGGGCAATAGTGCACAGACATACCTGCAAGCGAAACAACCAAACATATAAAATAAGATAAAATAAAATAAATGAAATAGAATATACAGAAGAAATAAAGTGAGAACTAGCCAACATGAATAAAACAACCAAAATTTTCTCTCTCACTGTATGCAAGATAAAAGAAAGCAATTGCATCAAATGCTGGGATAAAATAATTATGAACAACTGGTAATGACCACCAAACACGGAACAGAAAATATTAACAGTGAAAATACAAGCTGAAAAGTATGCATTTCTTTATGTGACACTTCAATATAGTAAATATATTGTTAGTTGTTAACTAATAAAGGGAATTCATTTTCTCTAAATATATTACTGTATTTTTCCACTGAATGATTCACTAAATGAATACATTTCTTAATGAAATTATCATAACCTCATGCTCCATTTGAAACTTAAAGCACACATGTGAATTAGCTTCACAAAGCATGCTGCTCATTCTGAAAATGAAACCACTGCATCATAGAAAAAAAATCTCCATTGGAGCATTGACTCCCAAATGGTAATGTCCTTTGCAATCTTTTGCACTATGGCAGTAATAAGTGACACTCATCAGAGTCTCATTCTTTGAGTATCTACAGGAGAAGACCTTCACATCTTTCTCAGAATCCAACAGACAATTTCACATTTTATATTAACACTAAGTAAGTTAACTTTTTATAATCAGCATTATCAGGTTTTTCTTTTCAAATTAAGGGAGCTAATTGATACCTTGTGGCCAAGCCATTAAAGATGGAAAATATTGAATAATTTTACAAAAAAATGTCTACTAACTCTCAAACACTCATTATTCTTCCCTCCTACCCTTACTTATTGTTGCAGACAATTTGATATAAAATATGAGGGAAGTGATAAATCATATACCTAAAGACATATGTATTTATGTTTCAAAAGACACAGATACTGAACAACTTAAAAGGCATTGCATGGTGTACTCTGTAGCCGTTTAAGAACTTGGCACAACATTCCACATTTCACATTGCCCCCATGTTTTGTTTTATTTATTTATTTATTTATTTACTTATTTATCTCTCACATATAAATTTCCTACCCCAGTTCTCTCCCTCTTCTCCTCCCAGTCTCACTTATCTTCCTTATCCCCCAGATCCATTCCTCCTTCATTTCTCTTCAGAAAGAGTAAGTCTGTTGACTAAGCATGAGCTGGGCAGTGGTGGCACACACCTTTAATCACAGCACTTGGGAGGCAGAGGCAGGCAGATCTCTGAGTTCAAGGCCAACCTGATCTACAGAGTCAGTTCCAGGACAGCCAGGGATACAAAAAGAAACCCTGTTTCCTCCAGTAAGAAGGAGGGGGTGAGGTGATGAGCAGGGGGATGGGGAGAACAGGGGTTTGTTTTTTGATTTTATTTTGATTTCATTTTTATTTTTTCTTTCTTTTTTTTGGAAGGGAACCTGGGAAAGGAGATATTGTAAATAAAACATCTAATAAAAAAAAAGAACAAAAAAGAATCAACCAAATAAAGAGTTGGTTCTTTGAGAAAAAAAAAAAGACAAAGCATGTAACATGAACCCTCATATCAAGAATGGAGGAGTCAAACAATGTAGGAGGAAAATGGCCTAAAGAGAAGGTAAAGAAATCAGAGGTATTGAATGTTGAGAGTATCAAAAGAATACCAAACTATCCAAACATAACATATTTTCAGTGTTCCTAGGTTAGACCCATGAAGGCACCGTGATTGTTCCTTCAGTCTCTGTAAGCCTCTGAGCCATGCATAGTTGATTCTGTGGGCAATGTTCTTATGTTGTCTTCCACTCTGCTTGCTCCTAAAATCCTTTCTCTCCTTCTTCCAAATGATTCACAACCTTCACCTAATATTTGGCTGTTGTTCTCTGCATCTGCTCCTATAAGTGGCTAGATTAAACTTCTCTAATAAAAATTATGTTAGGCTCTGGTCTATGAATATAGTAGAATATCATTAGAAATCATTGCATTTAGTTTTTACTAGTCATTTTTGGTTCTATTCTTATATCTCTGGGCTACCCTGCCTCTGATGATTCCTGGCCCTCTAGACTGTGTCAAGTTTGTATTCACTCTCATGGCATAGGGTTCAAGTTAGACAAGTTAGTTGTTGGCTACTCCCACAAGTTCTGTGACTTATTTACCACAGCACATCTTGCAGGTAAGACTAATTGTACGTCAAAGGTTTTGTGGCTGGGTTGGTGTCCGTGTCCCTTCACAGGAAGATTTGCCTGGTAACAGAAAATGGTTTGTTCCTGCTCCACGTCCCCATTACTAACAGTCTTAGTTACTCTCATAGATTCCAGGGAGTTTGTATTACACAAGGTTTCTACTTCATTATCTTAATGTCCCTCAATTCCTGTCATCTCTAAAGCTTAAACTACATATTGAATCTCACAGATTAATGGAAAAATTTAATTCCCTACTCTCACCAATGAGTAGATCATTCAGAAAGAGCTAAACAAAAATAATGGAGCCAACATATATTATACAACAAATGGAACTAACAGATATATCTATAAAACATTTGACAGCAACACAAAGCAATACATCTTCTTCTTCTCAGCACTTCAGAGAGTCTTCTCCAAAATTGACTACATTCTTGGTCACAAAGCAAGTCTCGAAAGATACAAGAAAATTGAAATGACCCCCACTATCTTATCTGATAACTATTAATTAAAGCTCAATTTCAGCACAAAAGAAACAACAGAAATCCAACAAACTCAAAAAAATTAAAATCTCTTTACTGAATAAGACTAGGTCAAGGCAGAGATAAATAAAGAAATGAAAGACTTCCTATAATTCAATGAGTATGAATACACAGCATACCCAAATTTATGGGACACAATGAAAGCAATGCTAAGAGGAAAGTTCATGGCATTGATTGCCTTCATGAAGTAATTTAAGATATCTCGTACTAGCAACTTAACAGCACACTGGAAAAAGCTCTAGAACAAAAGGAAGCAAACACACACAAAAGGGGTGATGATAGGAAATAATCAAACTAAGGGCTAAAGTCAATAAAATATGAGGAAAGAGAACAACAGAAAGAAAAAGGAAACAAAGAGTTTTTTCTTTTAGAAAATCTACAAGATAAACAAATTTATTCAAACTAACTAAAATAGAGATAAAGAATATTCAAATTAATAAAATGAGAAAAAAAAAGTAGACATAACACAGACAGTAGGGAAACCCAGAGAGTTATTAGATCATACTTTATTTGTTTTGTTTTTTTGTTTTTGGTTTTTTTTCAAGACAGGGCTTCTCTATATAGCCTTGGCTGTCCTGGAACTCACTCTGTAGACCAGGCTGACCTCGAACTCAGAAATCCACCTACCTCTGCCTCCCAAGCACTGGGATTAAAGGTGTGCGCCACCACCGCCCAGCTAGATCATACTTTAAAAACACATAGTCCACAAAATTAGACAATCTAAAAGAAGTTGCATTTTTCTTAATAGACCCCACTTTCCAAAGTTAAATCAAGACCAAATAAACAAGTTAAATAGATGTATAATCCTTAAGGAAATATAAGCAATCATTAAAACTCTCCCAACCAAAAAAACCCAGGGACAGATAGTTTTGGCACAGAATCCTACCAGACTTTCAAAGAGGCCTTCATAACAGAGATATATGAATGGTTCAACATAAGAAAATCTATCAATGTAATCACCATAAACAAACTATGAAACTAAAAACTACAGGATCATCTCATTAGATGCCAGAAAACTTTTGACAAAATCCAACACTCCTTCATGGTGAAAAGTCTTGGAGACATCAGTGATATAAATACACCTCAACATAGTAAAGGCAATTTGCAGCAAGCCAATAGTCCACATCAAATTAAATGGAGAGAAACTCAAAGTAACTCCACTAAAATCAAGGATAAAACCAGGCTGTGTACTCACTCCTTATCTATACAATCCAGTACTTGAAATTCTAGCTAAAAAAATAAGAAAACTAAGGAGATCATGAGGATACAAATTGAAAAAGAAGTCAAAGTATCATTATCGCAGATGATTTGTTAGTACACATAAGGGATCTCAAAAATTCTACTAGGAAACTCCCACATTTGATAAATTCCTGGATATAAGGTTAACTAATAAAATTCAGTAGCTCTTTTATATTCAAATGATAAACAGGCTGAAAATGATATCAGGGAAACAACACCCCCACACAATAACCACAAATGAAGTATCATTGAGTAATCCTAACTGAAAAGTGTAAGACCTATATAAAAATAACTTCCAGGTTTTAAAAAAACAAATTGAAGAAGCTATCAAAAGATGGAAAGATCTCTCATCTTCATTTATTGGTAAGAATAATGCGGTAAAAATGGCCATTTTACCAAAAGCAAACTACTGATTCAATGAAATCTTCATCAAAATTCCAATACAATTGTTGACAATACTGAACTTGAGCATGGAAAAACAAAAACCACTGTATAGTTAAAACAATCCTCTAAAATTAAAGAATTTCTGGAGGTAATAACATCCATGATTTCAAACTTTACTATTGAACTAGAGTAATAAAACCATACAGTATTGGCATAAAACAGGCAGAATGGAATTCAACTGAAGACCCAGATATAAATTTACACACCTATGAACATCTAGTTGTTTGTTATTGTTATTAATAATAATAACAATATTTTACTTATTCTCTTTATATCCCTCTCATTGCCACCTTCCCAGTCATCTGCCTCCACCCATAATTCTTTCCCCCATACTCCCTCTGCTTTTCAGAGAGAGTTGGGCACCCACTACATATCCCCTGACTCTGGCACATCAAGTCTCTGGGAAGTTAGACTCATCATCTCTTACTGAGGCCAGATAAGAAAGCCAAGCTAGAAGAACATATCCCACTGTTAGTTAACAGTTTTTGGGATAGGTCCCACTCCCGCTGTTCAAAACCTACATGAAGACCAATCTGCACATCTCTGCTACATAGATGCAGATAGGCCTCAGTCCAACCTGTGTATGTTCTTTGGTTGGTAGTTCAGTCTCTGAGAGTCCCAAGAGTCCAGGTTAGTTGATTCTGTTTGTCTTCCTGTGAAGTTCCTATCCCCTTAGAGGCAACAGTCCTTCCACCTGTTCTTCCTTAAAAGTTCCCAAGCTCCATCAGCTATTTGACTGTGGGTCTCTGCATCTGTATTAGTCAGATGCCAGGTGGAGCCTCTCAGAGAATAGCCATGCTAGACTCCTGTCTACAAGCATAAAAGGGAAAACAAAAAATATACAGTGGAAAAAAGGAATGCATCATCAACAAACGGTGCTGGTCTAATTGGATGTCAGCAGAATGCAAACAGATCCACATATATCAGCTCACACAAAACTGAAGGCCAAGTGGGCCAAAGACCTCAACATAAACCAATATACTGAATCTGATACAAAAGAAAGTTGTGAAAAGCCTTGAATGTGTTGATCCAGGACATAGTTTCCTGTACAGAATATCCATAGTACAGGCACTAAGATTAACAGCTATTAAATGGAACTTCAGAAAACTGAGAAGCTACTGTACAGCAAAGGACACCATCAAAATGACAAAAAAAACAACATCCTACAGACTGTGAAAAGATCTTTACCAACCCTACATCTGATAGAGAGTTAATTTTAAAAATACACGAAGAACTCAAAAAAGTAGATTTAACAAACCAAATAATTTAGTTAAAAATGGGATTTAGATCTAAACAGAGATTCAGAAGACTCTAAAATGGTTAAGAAGCACATAAAGAAATGTTCAACATCCTTAGCCATCTGGGAAATGCAATTCAAAACAACTTTGATAGATCATCTTCTATCTGTCAGAATGTCTAGCATCAAAAACGTAACTGACAGCCCATGCTGGCTAGGATATGGAGCAAAGGAACACTCCTCCAATGCTTATGGGAGTACAAATTTATACAACCACTTTAGAAATCAATATGGTGGCTCCTCAGAATATTGAGAATTGATCTATCTCAAGACTGTATACCACTCCTGGGTGTATACCAACAGAATGATCCATCCTACTACAAGAACACTTGTTCAACTATGTTCATAGCAACTTTATTCCTAATTGCCAGAGTCTAGGAAAAAACTAAATGTCACTTAGCTGAAGAATGAATAAAGAAAATATGGTATGTGCCCTGCCCCCAGCCTGAAGCAGGCTGATTCAGACCTTGCTCAGCCACAGCAGGCCAGCCCACCCAGGTGAAGTCTAGTGCCTTCCAAACTAGGTGAAGTCTATTGTCCTGCCACAACTGCAGCTTCCTACAAGGAGCCACTACCTACTGAGCTGCTGAGCCTGTCTGCCTGACAAGTTCCTGACAAAGCAACTAGATACAGACAAAGAGACAAGATCCTGACATAGTGGGGACATGGGTTTCCCCCTTTATAAGCCTAGACTCCTAAGTAAACATTGGACTTGATTAGAAACAAGTCTTGGTTTCATTCTTCTTTTACAGTCCCCCCTCCCCTGTTTAGCCCCATCTTTCCTTTCGGGGACACAAGTAGCCTGTGGCCATTGGCAGCTACAATGGTACTTAAAGATAAAGGAATATTATGTAGCTGTTGATTGTTTGTTTGTTTTGTTTTAACAAAGAGATATAATGAAATTTTCAGCCAAATGGATAGAACTAGAAAACAAGATAATCCTTATAAAGTAACCCATACCCAGAAAGATAAATATGGTATATACTTACTTATAAATAGACATCTGTATATTAAAGAATAATCATGCTACAATCCACAGACCCAGAGTGGCTAAGTAACAAAGAGGCTTAACAGGGAATGAGTGAATCTCCCTAGGATGGGAAAATAGAATAGATTTTCCCAGTGGACTGGGATGTGGAGATTACATAAATGTTGCTTTTATTTATTTCTGAAAGACCCCTCAAGAGAGGAGACCCTCACTCTAGTCTCAAGATTACAGGACCCCCATGAAACTCATGAGAGACCAATCTTGCTGCAAACACATGAGGTTTATTCAGGAAACCAGTGCACTGGGGTCAAGCTCATAACTCACGCAGGGGCAGAGGAGTTTGACCCAGAGCACAAGAAGTGTAGGGTATTTAAAAGAAAAAAAAGAAACACAAACCAGGAGGAGAGAGGGGGTAACCAAGGAAACATAACATAAAACAGTGGAAAATTTCAGAGGGACCCAACTCATGATTTAGTCAGGGTCATGAGGAAAACATCCTGCATACTCATTATTCTCATGAAAGTGGTTTTATCATTGTCATTGTCATTCACTTTGTGGTTGACCATTCCCTGGAACCACCTAGATGACTTACATCCTGCCTTGTGGTCAACTGGTTCCTGGAACTAGCCAGACTACATTCTTGGCTTGTTTCAGAGAAAATTTTCCATGCCCTTTAAGTAAAAGCTTATACACTATATATTTCTACTAAATGATCTTTTTAAAATTTTTCTGGTACCCTTCAATTTCCTCTGGTGAAGCGATTAGATGAAAGCCATGCCCAAGCTTTTAAAATATATGGCTTAGTCTGAGCTCAGAGCATTTCTATATAACTATCCCTATGCCTTAGCCTGGAAACTTCTAGCCTTCATATAATCTAATCTTCTACAAACCCAGAACTTGAAGGCTTCAGTTTCCAGCCTCCATCTGCTAACCTAGGCCTCAAATGTTTCAGCCTCTGGGACTTTCTGTGGAATAATCTCACCCTTTTTGCTCTTTCTGACCTCTGGCTGAGTAATTCAACTCAGCTATTCTGGCTCAAACTTCTCTCCAAGCCAACTGATTCAAATTGACTTTTATCGGCTTATGAAAGGATTGATCTGCTTAGTAAGAACTCCACAAACTAAACTGCTCCAAACTGAACTGAACTGAACTGAACTAAATTGAACTGAACTCTCTCTTTCCCTCACTGCTCTTTAAATAGCTTCTCTTTCCTGTAGGTCCTTGTAAAAGTTGGATGTATCCTATCTCTTACACAATCTATCTCTGATTCATCACTTGTCTGTCTCTCAATTAGAAGTCAGTAATTGAGATTAAAGGTGTGTACTAAATGCAAGTTTGTATTCCATCCAGGGCTGTTTTCCAGTGTGATCATATATTTGGAGGCCATACCTTGTCAGAGCAGCTGTGTTGCTGGATTAAAATTCCTCTACAGGCATGGGAACAGGATGGATGTCCTATAGAGGAAGAAGGAAGGAGAAAATATTGGGAGACAAGACATATTTTACATTTCTTGAATGCTCAACTCAAATACAGAATTGAAGAAGAATTTTGACTTTCTTTGTTTCTTAATATATTCCCTCTGTTTTGCAAACAGCCTGTATCTAATTACTGTGGATGGCATACATCTGATACCTAGTGTTATTATCTTCAATTTTGTTCAATGGTAAATTTTGAACCATGACCTACATTCCAAGTCTGGTTACCCACCTTGGGCAAAGTTGCTGAGACAGAAAGAATCTAAAAGAAATAAGACAAAGATGGCATAAGATATAAAAGAGAAGGGTTAGAAGAGACAACAATATTTAAACAGAGCCAGGATCATCACTACCTAACAGCTAAAAAGAGAAATTGCACATCCTATAAAACAGGAAGTTAAATGTTTGTTTTCACTATTTATTTTAAAAGATGTATTTTTCTGTTTTAATTTTTCATCATGGATTATAAGAGAGTTAATGAGAATACTCATAGTAAAAGGAGCAAATGTTAACTATTTTAGAGAGAATTTAAGCTAGTCACTGAATGTATTAGCTTTTTTATGTTGTTCACAGGAGCTTTTGAGAGTCAATTTTTACATAAATGACTAATGTCTGAAATAAAATCAAACTCATTAATATACAGGAAATTATAGTTACTATAAATTTAAGAAATGTTAACCAACTTACTAAGATCTTCTAGTAGCACACCACAAACTTATTAGAATATTATATATCATGCAGCATAAAAATATGTTATTATAAGACAAATTAGAGAGATATATGATAATACCAGTGATGATGTTGTGAGGTTTTTGCTAAGAAAACT
Organism: Mastomys coucha; assembly: GCF_008632895.1. NCBI lineage: Eukaryota > Metazoa > Chordata > Mammalia > Rodentia > Muridae > Mastomys > Mastomys coucha. Next base: position 38,691,782 of record NW_022196899.1, on the reverse strand, counting down.
TGATTTCACTAATGAGCAAAACTGAATGCAATATGTTAAGAAATTTATTGTTAAACACAACAATTTATTCTTAATCAGAAAAGAATGTAACTTTGTGTTAAGATAAATAATCTTTTTTTTTTTTTTGCTTTTCTGAATATCATAGCCTAAAAGCATTGCTAACAGATTAGAGTTCACCCAATAAAAAGTTGACCAAAATTATAATAGGTCTGGGAATATAGTGTGTAGAGACAGTATTGAAATTTGAATTTTTTTTGACTACAATAAATTACAAAGAAGTTTATTCTAAACAATTTTTGATATGCATATTTTTTAGATATTTTCTTTATTTACATGTAAATTTCTCCATTCCCAGTTTCCCCTCCAAAAAACAAAGAAACAAACAAAAACAACCAAAACAAACCCCTGTTGCCTCCTCCTTCCCTGGTCCTCCACTAGTACTATGTCCAATTCCCGGAGGAACTGCCAAACTGATTTCCAGAGTGGTTGTACCAGTTTGCAATCCCACCAGCAATGAAGTA
>NW_022196899.1:38675293-38685807 GCF_008632895.1 Mastomys coucha | reverse complement strand
TGTTAGATGTTCTTAGTGACTCTAACCAGAGCTTGTCCTGTCCCTGACACCCTGCAAGACCCCTGAGATTTGTTCGGGCCTGTGCCTCCCAGCTGGCTGCTCCAGGCTTAGGAATTCACCAGAGAGAAGAAGGCGGCTCTCTCCTGAGACTCCGGGTCAAGGCGGTCCCTGGAGGCAGGCCCTCCACTTGCAGGGAAGGGGGCAGCTAAGGTCGCTATTCCACCTCTGTCACTTGGAAGCTGAGAGGATCCTGTCCCTGCTGCCCTGCGGCTCCCCTGCGACTCGTGGGGCCTGTGCCTCCAGTCTGGCTGATCCCGGCTTAGGAACTCACTGGAGAGAAGATGTCGGCTCTCACTGGAGACTCTGGGTCAAGGTGGTCCCTGGAGGCAGGCCCTCCACTTGCAGGGAAGGGCAATTTGAATTTTGTTAATTGGATATTTTATTTCTTTACATTTCAAAAGTTATCCCCTTTCCCGGTTTCCCTTCTACAAACCCATCATCCCATTCCACCTTGCCCTACTTCAATGAGGGTACTCCCTTATCTACCAACCCACTCCCACCTCACCATCCTAGCATTCTTCTACACTGGAGCATCAAGCCTTCACAGGACCAAGAGCCTCCTCTCCCATTGATGCCAGACAAGAACACTTTACCTCCTTCAGTCCTCTCCAAACTCTTCCATTGGGGTACCTGTGCTCAGTCCAAAGATTTGCTGTGAACCTCTGCTTCTGTATTGGTCAGGATCTGGCAGAGCCTAGCAGGAAACAGCTGTATCAGGCTCCTGTCAGCAAGCACTTCTTGGCATCAGCAATAGTGTCTGCAGGTAGGATGGATCCCCAGGTGGGGCAGCCTCTGGATGACCTTTCCTTTAGTCTGTAGTCCACTCTTTGTCACTGTATTTCCTTAAGACAGAAGCAATTCTGGGTTAAAATTTTCAGACAGGTATGTGGCCCCATCCCTCAAATTGGGGGCCATGCCTAACCTCTGGATATAGTCTCTTGGCAAGTTCTCCCTCCCCTTTATGGGATATTTCAGCTAATGTCATTCCTGTGGGTTCCTGGGAAGCTCTTCTTTTCCTGTCATCTATGATTTATGGGTTGCTACCCCCAGTTCCCGATCTCCCATTGCTACACACCTCTGTTCTACTTCTCTTGATTATTTTGTTCCTCCTTCTAAGTAGAACTGAAGCATCCACTCTTTGGTCTTCCTCTTGAGCTTCATGTAGTCTGTGAGTTGTATCATGATTATTCCACGCTCTTTGCCTAATATCCACTTATCAGACAGTGCATGCCATGTGTGTTCTTTTGTGATGGAGTTACCTCATTCAGGATGATATTCTCCAGATTCATCCATTTTCCAAAGAATTTCATAAATTAATTGTTTTTAACAGCTGACTAGTACTGATTATGTAGTTGTACCACATTTTCTGTATCCATTTTTCTGTTAACAGACATCTGGGTTGTTTCCAGTTTCTGGCTATTAGAAATAAGGCTGCTATGAAAATAGTGGAGCATGTGTCCTAATTACATGTCAGAGCATCTTCTGGGTTTATGGCCAGGAGTGGTTAGCTGGGTCCTCAGGTTGTACCATATTTAGTTTTCTGAGGAACTGCCAACTGATTTCCAGAGTGGTTGTACCAGCTTGCAATCCTACCAGCAATGGAGGAGTGTTCCTCTTTCTCCATAACCTGAAATTTGGATTTTTTAATGGAAATTTCCATTGTAAGAACCAAATAAACAGACATCTCAGAATTTCCTTAATAAGATAAGCTCAGGAACTTTGGGAAGGTAGTGGAACTCTCAGGAAGGGAAAGGCTAATTAACATTCCTTAGATCACAGGATGAGAAGCAACCTTCGGGTGGGAACACATTCCGCAGGGTGGACCTTTGCTCAGCTTCAGACAAGGGAAGTCCTTGTTACCTCATTCCCTGAAGACCAATCAGTTTAAAAAGTCACACTATTCTACCAATTACATTGTGTCTAATGGCTGCTGCCCTGAAAATTCTATAAAAACTCACTGAACAAGGTGTTGTGGGGTCACCTCCTTTTCTTAGGGTCTTGGACTGCCCCAGTGCACTGGAATAAAAATCCTCTTGGTTTTTTTGCATTGATCAGACTCCACATGGTTCATTCTGGGGGTCTCCAGTAAGCTAAAGCCCAACAGGGTCTTACACCATCCCTGTGTTAAGCACACTATCACTTTCCAGAATACTAGTCTTGGAGAACTTAGGGACTGCATTCATCCTTGAATCCAGAAAAACTCAAACTTTTTGAAGTACATTTTTGTAAGGTCCCTTGTTTCTGGTATTACCATGGTGGCCCTTTTATAAGTTAATATTGAGCTAGCTTCTCTAGCTATCAACTTTGTTATTTTCTGAAGAAATAGGATCCTACGTGGCATTCAATAACACCTGCTTCACATCTTCATGGCTCATGGGCAGTAGTTTCCAAGTATGTCTTGGAGCTGCAGGTTCAGAATGATTAACTCTTTTTCAGGACAAAGCCCAAGCAGACTTTCAATTTTTCTGACTCAGACTCTGAAGAAAGGGAAGTACAGACATACATAATGGCCCCATGTTGAACTAATTTTAATAAGAGGAAAAGAATGTTAACTTATTTTCAAGCACAATATCAGAGTGTCTTCTGCAAGAAGAAGGAAAACTGTTTTCAAAATATTTAAACACTGCAAGAGTATTTCCATCTGTGTTTAGAAGATAAAAGATAAATCATGAAAAAGTTGGGATCTTGCTTTTATATGACTCATATCATACTGGGCAGCAATAGACACTCAGCCTGTAAAGAAAATATAAATATACTAACAAATTGTGATCAGTGTTAAGAAAAGAATTAAATAAAAAGTTGGATGAAAGAGACTTAGAGGGTGTGTTGGAGACTCCAGTCACAAAAGGAAACTAGATATGTAAAGAGCTTTGCAAGGAAAAGAGAAGATGAATGATAAATCCACAAGTGGTTCAGGATTGGGCTTCCAGGGTCTTTGATGCTGATATGCTAATAAAGGCTATGGAATGTAGAACAATGCAGTTGCAGAGAAAGCAAAACCATCTCGAAAGTTGAGCAGTGCTGGACTAAGTTGGCACTCAGATGGGGAGACACTCAACAAAGGTCACATTGAAGCACGAGTTTACATCTGGATAAAGTGGCTTTTAATTTGGTGTAATGAGAAACTGATGGAAGTTAAAAATGGGTCTAGCAAAAAAGACAGTTTGGAGGGAAAGAGATGATCTAGACTAAATTTCAAAAGAGACTTTCTATATCTATATGGAAAATTGAATTTTAGTAAAGAAAAAAGGTGGAGAAAAATTAAAGAATATTATTAAAGTTCAGAGAGGAAGTAAGGCTGGCACAGGAATGATTTATATTGGCCCATTCTGATGGGAGACATGACTACTGTATTGTATTTAGAGTATAAAGAAACAACTTGTGATAGGATAATTGTAACCTGAAAAACTGTAACTGGTACATTCTTTTTGTTGAGAGACTCTCTGGAAGCAAAGTGTGTTGAGGGAAAAGTGCAGTTTCAAGACCCAGGATGTTTGTACAAACTTTGAATATGGTATCAGATAGCCAAGTGAAAATTGGGAATAAGCAATTTGATTTTAAAAGACAAACTCAAACAAAGCCTGGGGAGGGAAATGTGGAAACTATATTGTCCCTGTTGGAGTTTCCAATCTAATAGTGCCTGAATGATCACACACAGTCGACTCATCTGTGCTGAGTAAATAAATTAATGAAGCATTTATTTCTCCTATTATTTATGTTTACTGCTCAAGTAGTCTTTTAATTAACTCATTCATTTTTAATTTTCTTTCAATCTTGCTCCATGTGAGAGATAATAATAAAACAAACAGCATATCTGAACATTTCACTTACTGAAATCTCCTTAAATTGCAATGTTTTATATAAATTTTAATATTTATATACTGCAAGAGAATTTCTAGAATAATGAAAAATCTGAGATTATGATACTAAATATGATTACTATAACTATTTACTAAGATAGAATATGTCTATGATGAGCATATGCACAGATTTATCTATTTATCTATTCTGTCATTTATCTTTGGCAAATATTTATTGAGTCTCTACCCTGCTTCTAATACCTACAAGTTCTGGCTAAGTAGTAAAGACATTTTTCAAAACTGGCAATGTCTTTCTTCTAGTCCATTGCTAGACTAGAGCTTAGTTATACAGCTTGCAGAAATGACAGCAAGCTTGCTGGATTCAAGATAATAGCAAATTTAATGGAAATACACACATAGTATTTCAATATCTTTATGGGAAAGTAAAATTTTTGGTAGGACTTCCCAGAAAATTTAGAATAAAAGGTTAGACGATCAATTAGGGGAAGAAAACCACTATAACAAATAATTGACATATAATTAAAATCATAGTAATATATTAAAGTTAAATTAGAATAACTGACAGAAGAACTGAAGAGAATGGCTTGAAATAAAATGGAAAAGAAAATTATCTGCCTGATCTAAATTATCTTCCTGCACTGAGTCAGGTATAGTCAGTATAAAAATTGCTTCAAAATATAGAATGTGAGCCTAGTATGATAGTACCACCTCTGTATGCTTAGCTTGGAAGCTGAAGCAGGAAGGCTCCAAGGAAGAAGTCAATTTAGGATGTATAAAAATTCAAGACAATCTGAGCTTCCTAGAAACATTCTATCTATAAAACAAACAAAACCAAACAAAACACATGAAAACAACTTTGAAACATGAAGAAAGATGATATCACTCCTCTAGAGAGAGCAAGAGTAAGATTTTGGAAGGGAGAGATTGGAAATTCCAATGGGAACGTGAAGTCGAATTTACAGCTTTGGACAATAATGCAGTGTAAGAAGTGTCATGGACTCTACAGAGGTACTACAACATGGACAGACTCAAAGGAAATGCTAGATGGATAGAGAAATGTTTGTGTGAGGAACGTGTAGAGAAACATGGAAAGTGGATGGCATGCTATGAACAAACAGAGAGTGGTGCTCTGAGAAGAGACAAATCAGAATAAATGGTACACTTGTAAATTGAAAAAAATAAAAACAATATGAAATTTCATGGAAATAACTTAAGTGAAGAAAAACACATGAAGTCATTGTCCTCCATCATGAAGAACTATGTTCAGAGTTTTACTAGGATGGTGCATAGAATTTTGAACAATGTACTTCAAGAGAAAGACTTTGAGGAATGGTAATTGAGTGCTTTCAAAGTCTAGGCACAGCAGCAAGAGATTAAGGAAAGCAGAGATTACTAGTCTATGGAAAGTGAAGCAAGGCACTAAATCACTCTAGAAAAGCAGTTCTTAAACTGTGGGCCCGAATCCCTATGGAGTTTGAACTACCCTTTCACTGGGGTCATCTTAGACCATGGGAAATCACAGGTACTTACACTATAACTCAACAGCAAAATTACAGTTATGAAGTAACAAATAGAAATAATTTTATGGTTGGGGGCTCAGCACATGAGGGATTGTATTAAAGGGTTGCAACATTGGGAAGGTTGAGAATCACTACTCTAGAAAGATTTAGAGAACTGTCTCTCTTGAAAGAAACTCTTTAAAAGAATGAAAGAAAGAAAGAAAGAAAGAAAGAAAGAAAGAAAGAAGGAAAGAAAGAAAGAAGGAAAGAAAGAAGAAAGAAAGGAAGGAAGGAAGGAACTCCAAGAAGTTACGACATTGAGTCCAAGGTGTTTCAGTGGAAAAGACTGCATCATATTCTAGAAGAATAGATGAAATGTTTAATACAAATGTGTTTCTATTTGTTTGGCATGTCAAGCTTAGTGAGGAAATATATTCTTTTGTGTTAAGTGTATGCGAGGTACCCCTGTATAACTGGAGAAAATAAAATCGTTAGTAAAGGATTTGTTCAGGGTATATTTTAAGAATAATAAATATACACGGTTGTGTTTTTAGACTACATTAATAAAGCAAGTTTCAGAAACTAGGAAGATTTTATGGCCAGTTGGTAAGTGGATATGTCAAGTCACTTTAATTTCCCTCCACCTGTACCTGAAGAGGCAGGCTTGTGATTTTCAAAGTGGTGGAACAATTAAAGAGCATTTTTCATCTTGAATGATTCTACAGCTGAAGTCTCCTTAAGTACAGGTATTATTAAGTCATATTTATTAAGTATAATCATCTCTATAACTTGGAAGATTAGAATAGTTGAATCTATAAGTAACAGAAATGCCAATGTGTGATTTTGTCAGCAGAGAAAATGATTCCATGTAAATTATCTTGAGGACACTGGTTTACTATACATATCTATTGATTCCATTAGTATAATACAGACAAAAATTGGTCTGCTTAGCTATACATAAAATCTATCTAGACTTTGAGTGCTAGAGTAATGCATTTTAGGGAAATACAATTGACCCTTCATAACTAATGGTATGTCATTTATTATTTTATGTCCTACCATAAAAATGGACTTTAAGAGAGTGACAGATACTTAGAGTGAATTGAGGGAGCTCTTCCAAGTTAAATTTATGGTGAACATTTTTATGTTCCCAAGAAGGAATACAATATCTTCAAGGATGATCACTTGGATTTAAATTTAGACAATATCGATTGTATTGTACTCTAGTCAAAGTAACTATTGCTTTGGCTGATGGCAAAGGGAAGTATAATGGTCTATTTATTTTCCTTTGAAATTCGGGCAGCACACAGTCAAGTTTAAACATAGCAAGCTAAAAATAAAATAATGGGAAAAGGTGTTGTCAGCTAACTCAATAAAAATAGAAATGTTTTCATTACTTCAAAAATAATGAAAATATATTTGAGTAAAGAACACATCAGCACTCTGCTTCTAACACTAGATTATAAAATGATAATGTATGGAGACAGGAAAACATAGGAGCAAAACTGGGATTCCAGAATCTTTCAGCATGAGGTGAGGTGTATGGACTTTTGAAGCTCGCTCCATGCTTCATGAACATGTATTATCAATCATACAAACATATACTAGAGATCTTTGCATTAGAGACAGCACAAAATATATGCATATATTGCAGTATATATATATATATGCATATATATATATATATTTATAACAAAGTTATCTCTGTGTGAGTATGTGTATACAAGTTTCTATATGTGTCTTTCAGATAATTTTGTCTCAATGAAGTAAAACAGCATATGGGAAAAATTAGTGATTAACAAAGTATAACATAAGTACGTTTTAAAAAGTTGACTCTTTTAACATATGGTAATATTGTGATTTAATCATTTGTGGTATATTATAAACTTTTTAAAAGTATCCTTCCATTATGACTATATGGCAAATTCTATCTAATATTTTCCTTGAACATTGTATGTGAAAGAATCTCTATACAACAATTGGGAAAAATAAACTCTATTACCTGTTATGTGGTTCAGTGCTCTTGAATGTTAACATATTTCTTTTAAAAATAATGAGGTTAATCTTTTCATCATTCAATATGATGGAAATTGCATGACATAAAAAAATTAAAGCTAATGACTCATTAACACTTTGGTTAAAACAGTCAATTTACCCAAATTTCAATGCCAAAGTTTTAAAAATGAAAACTCATAGCTTTGGAAAATCAAATTAATTGAAAAATATCATTTCTGAATTATCACAGCTGCAAAACATCTATTATGATCAGAACTAAACATTTGAAAATTAAGTGGAACATTTCAATTATTTGACAATTAAGACCAATATAGCAACATTTTTTCATTTGATTTATTTTACAAAATAGAAATATGTGAAGCAATGATGAATAGAAGAAATTGACACATAAACAGAACAGATGGAAATGGTTTTGCAGCTTACAGTCATAGTTTTTAAGATGATGAAGACAGGTTACTTGAATTTGGTGCCACTCTGGACAATTTTATGAAATCTTTTCTCAAACGTAAAAGTAACAGTCCTAGTTCATTGACAAATATTCTCCTAACATGTGCGAGAGCCAGGGTTTGATCCCTGGTACACTAGACAACTTCGCAAAGCACCATAGGACATTAACTCTTATAGTTTCAAGTAATATTAGGAAGTTAACAATTTTAGTTAGAATTCTACACTGAAGTAAATCCATTGATCTATTAACATATTTTCTTGTGCCTACATCTTAAAGTATTTTCAAAGAACATTTTGAGTTAGTCATTTAAACTGCTATGCATCATTTATTAAAGAAATAAATTTATTAATAGCTTGGCCCTTAGCAAAATGCTTGAGGATATTTGTACAATGTGTCCCCTCTGAAGGATTAAGGATTCTATGTAGAAGATACATGCGGTAATTCAGGCTTTATGACTCTGAGCCCCCATCAACCACAGCTCTGACACCTACCATGCCACAGTAGCCTACCCATATTTTAGTCTCTAGAAGGACTGTTCCATCTCATATGTTTGTACTTAAAGTTGCCTGTCTTTAAAAGCTTGATATGATTTACCTTCTCACCAATACACATTGACATTCACTACACGTTGCCAGGCAATATGCCTATGTTCACCTGCCTCATCTTCTTAATGTTATATGGGAGAGATTATTTTTACTACAAACCAAATATATTAATAATGGGATGCGTTTTTTAAATCCCTTTGCCATTTGAACAAATATGTTTCCCTTTTGTGAAGATAAAAAAATAAGTAAAAATTTTGCTAGGCACTCTTCTGGGACAGCTTTTGCTTTCCCCAAAAAATAAACAACAGATGTGAACAGTCTTTACTTTTTTTCTGCTTTTAACAGTGGCTGGAAAAATATTACATTGAAAGTTGAATAAAGTGAAAGAAGCTTCAATCACATTAAAGAGACAGGAAATGAATACATCTCACTAACTTAGAACAGGATTAACATTTTCATGAAAGTATATGAGAAGCTGGTACACTTTTAACATGGCAATAAAATTTACCTTGTCTGCATTGTTTATTAAAATTTGATGTATCACATGTAATCATTTTCTCTGGGTAGTAGCTACTCAGAGACTGGAACTTAGGAAAACTTTAGGTAGGCAGCTGAGAAAAATGGAACAGTAATGATGACCACCTGCCATTCTTCCAGAGGATGAATGTGGTTCTTGATACCCATGACAGGTGCTTCACAAATGCTTATAACTGCAGCTCGGAGGTATATGACATACATGGAATATACAAATACATACAATCACACATATGTACAACAATAATCAATCACATACTAAGTATAATATGTAAAGAAAAATATATAGTTGAGAACATTAGTGCAGATGCAGTCCTTTCTAGAGCAAAGATAGAAGTATTAAGAAAGTTTCAGAGGAAACTTTGGCATTGAATAGATGAATCTGTCTTAGGTTTTTTGTTGCTGCAGTGAAATAACATGATCAAAGAGCAAAGCATCTTGGGGAGTGAGGGGTTGATTTTGTTTGCATTTTCATATCATTATTCATCTTTGAAAGGTAAGTCTGTGCATCTGGGCACAGGAGCTCTTGCAGAAGTCATGCAAGCATGCTACTTCATGCTACATGCAGGAGCTATTAGCTTGCTCCTGATGGCTTGCTCAGTCTGCTTTCTTTTAGAACCCAGAGCCACCAGTTGAGGGATGGCCCCAACCACCTTTAGCTGGCCCTTTCCCCATCCATCATTAATTTAAGAAATTGCATTAGAGTCCTGCCTAAAACTTGATTTTATGGAAGCATTTTCTTAATTGAGATTCCCTCCTCTAGCTAACTACAACTTGTGTTAACATTCAACTATCTAGAACAATTGACCATTGTCAACTTGAAAGACCAATGCCTCAGGCCTAGCCACAACTTTTTTTTTTCTCATTCATTCTTAAGATTTCACATTAAAAATATAAATAACTTTTAAAATCCCAATCTTTAAAAACCCACAGTGAAAGTTCAGTCTCTTTAAAATAGCTATTCTCTTTTAAAAATCCAAAGTCTTTAAAACTCAACATCTCTAAATTGTGGGCTTCAGAAAAATAAAAAATAAATGCTTTCTGATTTCGAGAGGTTAAAACCAAGGTACAGTTAACCAACCAAACCAAAATTAAATTATAACAGTATAAATAGCTAAATGTTCAATGTCTGGAATTTACTCCAAATCTTCTGGGTTCCTCCAAGGAGCTTGAGTCACTTCTCTGGCTCTTTCCTCTGTAACACACAGCTTGCCTTCTAGGCTCCAGCTGGCTCCACTCCACTGCTGCTGCTGTTCTTGGTTGTCATCCCATGCTACTGGCATCTCCAAAAATGCTAGCATCTTCTGCTTCTAGTGGACTGTACTTTCACCAACAACCCTTCGTAGGCTCTCTTCATGGTTCTAAGTCTCATCTCTCTGCTTGATACTTCAGACTTGGGTCCTTAATGACAGGAGTCTGCACTTTCCCGAATAGCCTCTCCTTTCCTCTCAGAGTGCCAAGCCTTTGTTGTTTCCCATGAACCCTTTATGTCTTCAAAACCAGGACCACTGGGTGACTCTTACAATACTGTTTGGCTGCCAGTCCAAGGTACACTGTTCAACTATGTACCGTAGCATCTGTGTACTCAAAA
>NW_022196899.1:38669759-38675274 GCF_008632895.1 Mastomys coucha | reverse complement strand
AAAAAAAAAAAAAAAAAAAAAAAAAACACTTTCCAGAAGATTTTACCTCAGTAATGCTGGTCTCTTCTTAATCACTTTTGGTTTCTCAGCTCTGGCCAATCAGCATAGACTATTCCCATAAAACTTTAGCAGTTTTCATATCTTGTTTCTCACAGCTGATTCATGAGCCCGAGCTAACCAGAACCACGGAATTTTAATTCAAAATAACAAATGTCCCCAATAGAGTCTTTAAACTTTCTCCTAAAACTTTACAAGAAGCCTCCATCTTCTACATTGCCCTCAACAATCTTACCTTCCAAACTCCAACTGAACAGCTCATCAAGCATTGAACACTCATCTTATTTTGCACAAAGTTCCAAGGCCCTTTTATAATCCTCCCCAAAACAACATGGACAGCTCTGTGACCTCCATACCCCACACTTTTTGTACCAACCTGTCTCATCTAGGGTTTCTATGGCTACAGTGAAGCACCATGTCCAAACCAAGTTGGGAAAGAAGGAGTTTGTTTAGCTAACAGTTCCATATGTTCATCATCAAAAGAAGTCAGGACCGGAACTGGAACAAGGCAAAAACCTGGAAACAGAAACTGATGTAGAGTCCATGGAGCAATCTCCAGACTGTCTTGTTCCAAATAGCTTGTTTACCCTGCCTTCTTTTAGATCCCATGGCCATCAACCAACAATGAGATGAGACCTCCCATAACAATCACTAATTAAGAAAATTCTTTATAAGATTGCAACCTACAACCTAACCTTATAAAAGCATTTTCTTTTTTTTCTCCCCCTTTCCCTTTTCCCTTTGCTCTGGCCCTACTTGTTTGCGGGTCCCCCCTCTCAGATGATTACTGAGATGATTACAGCTTTTGCCAGGTTGACCTAAAACTATCCAGAACAAGTATATTACAGAGGTTATAACTATGGATTCAAGAAAATCAGAAAAGACTTGTTCTTTAGACATGGGTTGGTTGGCAGCAGTAGAATTTAAGTGTTTGGTAATAGAATATTTTAAATTATGATAAATGTTAGACATAAAATTCAAAAATCCCCTCAAGGTTTAATAGCAGCCATATTGTTAGACAATTATGACAGTTATAGTACATATAAATGTTTTCTAGTAATACCCATTTGTATATATAATTTGCTCTTTTATCCAAAACAATGTCATGAAAGGAAGATGTATTGTAACAACCAATGATGATTATGTTGCTAGTCTGAAAAAAAATGAGAAAGGGTCTATATATAAATAGAAAAGCTGGATATTTATGGCTCCTGATACTTGAATGACTTCAAGCAAAATATATATAAAATGCAGAACTTAAGAACACTACTAAATATGCCTTCCTAGTGCAAAGAAAGTACAAAATAACTCCCGGGGCTTGTTACTCCTTCACAAAGCACATCTTCACTCTCAAATTCGAATGTGCAGTTCTTTTAAACTTGGCAGACTAATATTAGATACTATTGAGTTGGAAGCAGATGCTGTCATCCTTCTCTGAGAATCTCGTCCTTTCTGAATGCATGTGGTTCTTACTCAATGCAATACAGTGGCTAATGGAGGGCTTTCCTGACTACCATCTTTTGTTGTTCTTGTTTTGTTTTCTGTTGTTGTTTTTGTTTTAATAGATGGCATCTCATTCTGTTTGGGGATTTTTGTTTTGCTCTGTTTTGTTCATTTATTTTTACATCCCTACCTCAGTTTTTCCTCCCTCCTTGTCTTAGTCCCTTCCCCCAACTCCTTTCTTTATTACCTCCCCATTCACTCTCTTTATCTACAGAAAGGAGGAAGCCTTGCTGTATATCAATGGATATCAACCAGTCAAGTTGCAGTGAGACTAAGTGCCTCCTCTTGTATTAAGATCAGACAAGGTAACCCAGTAAGAGAAAAGGGTTTCAAAAGAGTTAGAGATAGTAGCCCTTCTCTGATTATTAGGAGTTCTACAGGAAGACCAAACTACACAACTGTAATATGTGTGTAGAGGGCCTAGGTTAGTCCCATGCAGGCTCCCTGGTTGGCAGTTCAGTCTCTGTGAGCTTCTGTGAGTCCATATTCGTTGATTCTGTGGGCTTTTATGTGACATCATTGATCCCTTCATGCTCCTACAACTTTTTTTACCCTGCTTTTGAATGTTTGGCTGTGAGCATATACATACGTTTCCATGAGTTTCTGGGTGAAATGTCTCTGATGGCTAGACACCAATCTATGAGTAGAACAGAATATCACTAGGAATCATTTCATTGATGTTTTTGCCAGACCTGTTTTGTTCTATTCTATGTCTCTAGGCTATCTAGGGGTCCTAGCCCTCCAGACAGTGTCAGGGGTCAGTCTCCTCTTCTGGCATGGCTTTCAAACTGGACCGGTTATTCATTGGCCACTCCAAATTCTTAAAGTGTTACACTCATTAAGCATCTTTACCTAAGTTTTTTTTTTTACATGACATTGGTTATACAAATATATTTTAAAAACATGCACAGATTATGTGTTTACCAATGAGAAGTTTTCATATTGTGTTACCTAGTCTAACTTTGATATGAGAGATTTTGCCTTTTCTTATTGTATCTTGTTTTGTGATGTTTGACTGCTGTCTCTTGGAGGTCTGCTCTTGGAGGAAAATGGAGTGGTAGTGGATATGGGAGAGACAGGAAACACAGGAGGATCTGGGAGGAATAGAGTAGGGGAAAACTGCTGTTGGGATCTACTGTATGAAGGAAGAATATATTTTCATTAAAATTATATTCGATGAGAGCAAATTTACATACTAATGGATGAATATACTTGCTTATGTTTACAAAAAGAATTATGTTGTGACTGAATTTTTATTCTTCAGGATGTAGAACATCCTCAGTGCTTAACAGAATTGATCAGTATCTAGATTTCATAACTGTCAAAGCTGAAAACACACATACCTTGCACACAATGGCAATATTTCAGAAATTGTTAGAAAATTTATGCTAAGTTCAAGCAAACACATATTGAATGAATTTTATGAAATTTAAGTCAGCAATTCAAACTACAATTTCTAAAAGTAATGAATCATAATATACAATTCAAATACATATTAATTTGGTACTTGCATGCTGATAAATAATAAAAAATATTTCATCTTTATTGTTTTAATTAAACTCTCATCTTCCTGCAACATCAGAAAAGTTTGTACATGCAGTAAAAGCCCTGCAATTCACAACATGCAGTAGTTTCACACTGTGCTCAGACATTTTGGGCAAAGCATACGGGCACTTCCATTGAAATGAGTACAGGAAAATGTGCCCATGTTGTAAGTAAGGAGGCTGGATTGATACACCACAATGAAAGAAAAGGAAGAGATTGTCAAGAAAAAAATTCAGATTCAGCATACCTTAGGTGTTGAATTTATGTTTGCTTACTGAATAGTCTGAATAGTTTCTTCCTTGTCTCCCAATATTTGCAATCCCAACATTGAGTGAAGCAGTTTTGTATGGAAATGACATGCAAAGTATATTGTGAATACTTGAAGGACTGCACTAATAGAACATTATTTACATACGTGTGCATGTATGTGTGTATATGTGTATGTATATATTAGAAGGGGGTTATGAGATTGCTGCCTGATATTCCAACAGTGTCTGCCTTCAGGTTGGGATTACAAAAACTGTGGTAACTGTTTAACCCATGAAGTAGGAAGACACAACACTCCTAACCCAATGTTTAAAACCTGGAGGATTCTTATAAACTTTGTAGCATTGAATCCACAGTTTTTTGGGCTTTGAAACTAAAGACCCTGGAAAGCAGTAACAGAAGGGGACTATAGTAGCAGCACTATACATATTGTCTTCATACTTGGTACATGTGAGCCACCTATTGTGATATCCTGCACATATATGATGGGTTTCCTTCTGCCATACACACAGGCATATGTATATCTCCCAACTGATTCCAGATCCAGTCAGGTGCCAGTTAACATACCACCTATTGCACACACAAAACTGGACTAGTTGGACCTTCTTTTACTTCATACACAAGGGATATTTTGTTCTATTACAGGTTTTTCTGGATTTTCTTGGCTTTTTCTTGTCAAAAGACTATATATAATTTAAAAAAAAAAAAACAATGACAAGAAACCAGCACTTCTAAGAATATCATGAATTTTTCTAGGTAGCCACGAGCTAATAATCTATTCACCAGAGACAGAGCTCTGACAACAGACTAAGAAATAATCCCAACTAGGTCTGCATTAGTGAGTCAATGAGTTTAGTAGAATGACTTAAAAGACCATAGTTAAGGGCTTACCCACACAGAACAACTTCAAAGAACTGAGCCAATTAAACACACCCTCTAGTAACTGTTGCTGCTTATATAGCTTTGAAGGTGAATGTGTTTGGATATCAATTTCATGAGCTTTTTGAGTCTTACGTTTTCATCACTAAACTGGTACCTGTGGTCCTGTAGCTTGTCTTATGTTTTGTTTTCTTACAAATATTATGCAACTCCTTCCTTCTTCTAAAGAAGAATGCTTCAGTTTAGATGAAATGATTAATGCTTCAGTTAGATGAAATGACTAGTCAGTTAAGATGAAATGACCATGTATTCCTTGGAAAGAATTCTGTCCTTTACAGTTTCATTAGCCTTTCCCTGGAATTTAAAATACATATATAAAATTGTATGTATCATAATAGTAGGCATTGCCTATAAGTTCTCTTCCATAATTGGTAATCAGATGAATAAATTGAATTGTCAGCAAAGTCTCTCATCTACCTTTACACATTGTTCATTAAAGAAAGATTATATCTCCACTTCTACTGCATTCTATGTGTTATTTTGTATGCTTTGAACTTGACATAAATAGAATTTTATACTGAATCCTCTGCTGTGTCATGTTTTATCATCTCAATATATGATGTCTGTCATTAAACATATACTAATAAACACCTGTATATATTCAGTCACATTATCCATTAAACTATATATAAGTAACATGATCAGCCTATAGCTAAAATGCATTTGCTAGAAAATGATTGCTTTTCTTTTGAATAAGAATTTCAGAATTATACATATTTATGATGTATGTGTATTTCTTGTTGTGTCTTCTAAATAGAAACACAAAAAACACTTTTTTAAATTTGATTTATCATTATTGTGAGGTTTTATAAGCTTGTCTCATACACTTGTGAAGGTCAGGGGTCAAACTTTGGCAGTTGTTGATCCAATGAAGAAGTCTGTTGTTCCTAAAGATCATACTCAGATGGAGATTCCTTGAATATGTAGCTCTTGCTAGCTGACCATCTTTTGAGCTCATGTGTAATTATTAAATGAATCACTGATTTTAATTTCTTTAAAACTTTGATTGTGTGAGTAAATTACTATTTATGCTTAATTTATTGTGGTGGAAGAAGAAAATAGGAAGCTTTTTACCCATATTATTGTCACAAAAATATTATTAACTAGTTCATTTTAACTTAATTTTAAGACTGAGACACAGGGCTGAGGTCCTTTCCTCCTATTGATGATCGATTTTGCAATCCTCTACCATACACATGCTGCT
>NW_022196899.1:38656804-38669108 GCF_008632895.1 Mastomys coucha | reverse complement strand
AAAAAAAAAAAAAGACTGAGACACAATTTGTCTACAGTAGAACTCACAGCAAACCTAAAACAAATTATAAGGTCAAGACAATTCACTCCATAGAATTTACCACCCATCTGATAGACACATAAACTTCACTGTGGAGAAAGGAGGTTCTACATGTATCTGTATACATATAGAGGCCATATGTATATACATTAACTGGAATTAAAAAGAATGTGCTCTTCTGCTTACACAGAAGACAGCAATCTAAACAACTCTTTGTGTCTCACATAACAATATTTTTTCTGTTTTCATTGTGGTGCTGGTTTTCTTACCTAGAAGTTTTTACTCTATAGTGGTGGCATGTAGGCAGCTGCTCAATCGAATCCAAGATGGCAGCAGCGGCAGCACTACACATGCACCCCTCCCAAGCAGGTGTATGCTAATGAGGCGATTGTCGGGGAACCAATCCAGGAGAACCACGAGAGCTCGGGCACAGGTATATAAGGGGCTCTCACCAGGCAGTCACGGCCATTCCACGCCACTCCTCCAAAGCAAGAGCAGCGGCGACTCCACAGAAGAAGAGCAGCAGCCGCCGCCCATTCCCACAGAAGCGGGAAGAGCTGCGGCACCTAGAAGCAAGAAGAAGCTGTAACATCTAAAAGAGCTGTAACACCTAGAAGAGCTGTAACACCTAGGAACCTAGGAGAGCTGTAACACCTAGGAACCTAGGAGAGCTGTAACACCTAGGAACCTGAAAGAGCTGTAACACAAAAGAAAATTCCTGAGTAAACCGTCGAGAGAAGAAGTCTCGGTGTTCTGTCATTATTATTGCCGTCCCGGCAGCAAGCCACCATTACAGTGGCAGGAAAAGTTCCCAACTGTGGTAAAATACCTGGGAAACAGAATTTAGATTCCTTTTGGCTAATGATCTCAGGACTGTTCAGCCTAGCACTACTTGACTCTGCTGCTCCTGGTTTCCTGGTAGGGCAAAACTACTTGTAATGATTTGTATATGTTTGGTTCAGGGAGTGGCACTGTAAAGAGGTGAGGCCTTCTTGTAGTAGGTGTGTCACTGTGGCATGGGCTTTAAGATCCTTGTGCTAGCTGCCTAGAACTCAGTCTTCTCCTAGAATCCTTCAAAGGAAGATGTGGAATTCTTAGCTTCTCCTGCAACACACCTGCCTGGATGCTGCCATGTTCCTGACTTGATGATAAAGCACTGAACCTCTGAACCTATAAGCCAGCCCCAATTAAATGCTGTCCTTGTAAGAGTTGCCTTGGTCATACTGTCTGTTCACAACAGTAAAACTCTAAGACACTACTCACCACACAATAGGTAGCAGAGACAGCAGGAAAGGATAGAGCAAGATGTGATTCTGAAGAGTATGTTCCCAGGGACCTACTTCAGCCTTCTAGGCTACAGGGAAGGTAATGGGAGGAAAAGAGGGAAGGAAAACTACAGTCCTAATGTAATATATGAGACAAAAATAAATGGAAAAAGAACAATTAAAAAAAAAAAACCTTTTTGATGGTGCTGGAGGTTAGTCCCCAAACTTCACAATAACAAGGAAGGGCTTTACCACTGAATTACAGCCCCAATCATTTCAGCTCAGCCCCACACAATGTCCTACCACCTGCTATTCATCCTTCTACCTGCCATTCATCCTACCCACTGTGATCAATGCCTTTAATACTTAAGACTTGAGGGAGGAACCATGAAGATGTAAATCAACACAAAATAATATTGTACCTTTCATCACTAAACTGGTACCTGTGGTCCTGTAGTTTGGATCTGGAAATCTCTCAACTAAATTTCTCATCTTCAGGATTATGTGGGCCTCTTTATTCTCTGTAATGGATTCCTATGAGCTTAAAAAACCAAATTCAAGTGATATCTTCAAATTCAGTGATATCTTCTCTCTCTCTCTCTCTCTCTCTCTCTCTCTCTCTCTCTCTCTCCTAAGAGTTTTGTAAAAATTAAATGCAGTGCAAATTACTTAATAAAAAATCTGGAAAATAATCCAGTTTCAATAAAGGTAATTACTGAGAAAACCACAATCAAGTACTTTTGGACATGTTAAGATACCAGACACCACTCATTACAGATCCTCCTCATTGTAGTGTACTCTTCAATCAACATTGTTATTTTTATCTTGTATCTGAAGTTCTACATCATGTACAATTTCAAGACTCTCAGACCCCATTCATGACTTCAAGAAAAGCACAGAGGGCCCGGCAATGGTGGCGTATGCCTTTAATCCCAGAACCTGGGAAGCAGAGGCAGGCGGATTTCAGGCGGTCTACAGAGTGAGTTCCAGTACAGCCAGGGCTACACAGAGAAACCCTGTCTCAAAAAACCAAAAAAAAAAAAAAAAAAAAAAAAAAAAAAAAGAAAGAAAGAAAGAAAGAAAGAAAAGCAAAGCACGGAGCACACAGGGTAGAGAACTGGTGTTGGTGACCTTAGGAAACAAAGTGAGTTGCCTTTGGAAGTATTTAAGAGTAACTTTCCTAGGTTTAGCCCTGGGCAGTAAAACAAAATCATTTTATTTCATCTAACAGAAAAGAAATGTGAAATTTTCATAAAAGTTGAAGATAGCCAAGTCTTAGTTCTTCACAGTCAAGGGCAAGCCACCCAGAAGTGGTAGGATATGAGGCCTTTAGAGCAGAAGTTTGTTATTCAGAACTGAACACGACTATCCTAATGTACAGGGTCTTGTGGGAATACGTGGTTGACACCAACACACAAGCAGAAGTTCTCTCTGGTATTGCCTCATTGTCCTTTTTAAAGTTGGTTCACAGAACAATGTTGAGATAAAATACCACAGATACACATTATTGTACATGAAAATATGCATAATACACATAAAAATATCCAAGATTCAAAATACACATGATTCAAAGGTAAACGATGAACATAGCTCATCTAAAACAAACAAAAAATCTCAATGATCAGGAGATCAGGAAATTTTTGCCAGTGCCATTGTTTAAACCTTAAACTTATTTATTTTTTTTCATTTATCCAATCCTCTACATTTCTGGCAGTGATTGAGCAGGAGTTTGAACTTGCCAGGCATTTGTTCTACTGCCAAACTGCTGTCCTAGCCCAGAAATCCTGTTTTCATTAAGGCTTCCCTGAGGTTCGACTTCAGAGTTTCCCAAACATCATGTCTATCAGGTGAGCAAATGAGAGTCTATCACCTTTTGAACACAACTAATATTGGACCAATTAAAATTTTCTCCTTTGTGTTAAAACAAAAAATTCATAAAATATAACTCATAGCAATAATAATAATGCATACAAGTGAAATTATTTCCAGAATGTGTTTCTTGGAGCTAGAATTATGTCAGTGACTAACTTAAACAATTGAGTTTACAAAAGTACATTCTATCAAAGCATGGAGAACTGCCAAAGGGGGATTTTTTTCTTTTTTACATTGATATTGTAGATCCCTCAAGGGGAAAAAAGACAAAGATTTGGTGTATTTTTTCCTTCTAAACATTAAAATATAAAAATAAAATAAAACCTAGTAAACTTCAACAATTTCTATTGAAAGCCTATAAGTTTTCTCCACAGGTTTGTCAGTTATTGGAAGAGCTCACATCATTTCATTAAAGATAATTAAGCCACACGATGAACACACAATTACAAAGACTTGGAAACCTGTCTATATATCTGTTTTGCTCCAAAGTCAATTTGTCTCTGCTTTTTCAGCATGCCAGGAAAAAAAATTGCCTTACTTCTAGGATTAATTTAGAGCATCAACCTGAATAGAGCAGCTTCATTCACAAATCCTTCAACTTACATTAATCTAAAGTATCTGGGTCCTGGCAGAGGTGCACACTTATGGAAGAATTGGAGGAAGGATTGCAGCCTGAAGAGGACAGGAACTCCACAGAAAGACCAACAGAGTCAACTAACCTGAATCCTTGGGGCTCTAAGAGTCTGAACCATCATCCAAAGAACATACACAGGTTAGACCTAGGTCTCCTCAATCATATGTAGCAGATGTGCAGCTGGACCTTCATGTGGTTCCTGAACAACTGGAGCAGAGCAATACCAAAAGCTGTTGCCTGTCTGTAGGATATGTTCTTCTAGCTTGGCTGCCTTGTCTGGCTTAAGTGGGAGAGGAAGCACCAGGTCTTGCAGAAACTTGAAGTGCTAGGATGGCAGAAATACCCAGGGAGCACTATGTACTCAGAAGATAAGAGGAAAGGTTGTGGGAGGGAGTGACCAGGTTGGGTGTAACCCTCCTGGCTTGAGGGCTGATTCTTCAGACCCTGCCTGCCTCTCATAACCACACCTCTCTGCACACCTCCTGCTATTTGCCACGCCTCGCTCCTGGTTCCAGTTACATCGGAAGTCCTGCCTCTACAGAGACCAAAGGAGCTGCTGATTGGGCCAGCATGCTGACAAACTTGGGGGAGGGGTTTTGCCTCACCTATTCTACCTGTTGGCTTGTAACAAAGAGTTCTTTAAAATGCAAGATGGCTGGGTGACCATACCTCCTGAGTGCTGTCTAATTTTTAAGGTGCCTTCCACATGGGTAAGATTAATTATGGCTAGCCAACTTTCTCCTGACTCCATATTTCCAGGAAACCTTTCCCTATGTTTACCGCTGGATGGTAACAGTTGGGGGCAGCGAGTGGGATGTAATGTGAATAAGTAAAATAGATAAAATTAAATTAAAAAAAATATTGCCTCTTTAGCTGAACATAATCGAACAATGTGAAGTCAAGTCTCTATCAAACACCTTTGTTTAATGCTTCCAATTTACAACTTCTCAAGTATCACAGAGATTGTCAACTGAAACTTGAGTTTCATTTATATCTTGTGATCTCTGCTAAATATATCCACCATAAATAAAAGCTAAAAACTCTACTCAGCCTTCTTGCATACTTTGAGCACATCTCAAACAAATGCAATCATTTTGTCTTCCACATATGATGGGTAAGGTTTCAAGATGGCTCCAGATAACAAATACCATAAATATCAAAATCATCCTTGGAGTTATCTTTAGATACATAAAGAACCACACATGAGCCACAGAGAAGTGAAGGAAAATATTGCTTCTCCAGATGGAAAGCTGCCAGAAGATATTCCACACTAAACAGTATAAAATTCATGGGTTGGGATGAGGAAATCATACTTCAAGTTTCCAAGTCTAATAATTTTTGATATAAAAAGGAAACAGATGAACTCAGAGAGAGTTGGCATTTAATCCATCAGGGCATTGGCATTCAACTATTTTCTGAAAGTGAAGATGTTTCAAAACACTTTTGATACTTTGCAGAGAGGAGATGAAAAAGGAAGGACAGTACCCCATGCTTTGCCCAAGAAGGGGTTCTATGTTACTAATTTCAAGTCAGTATGTTACTTTCATGCAGTGAATTATTCAAGCTCATGAAAGCCATGCTTGCATGTAGTGCTATCTCATTTGAGGTGGAAAGGAAACCTCAGAGCCCCTAATGCTGGCTCTAAGAACTTGATTTATGAGTATACTAAGTGTATGTGACTATAAAAAACACTTATGTGGTACAGAGGACTCCCAAGCAAGCAGAAGATGATCAGTAAGAACCCAAGGGAGAGTTTTTAATTTTAAGATGCCTTGAGATTTGGGTTGAGATTTAGATTATAAATAAAAAACACCCAAGTGATTGAGTTGAGACACATTATGTCAAGTGGGAGGAATCCAAAGAGAATGAACCTTGATAATATGGAGGGATAAGTTTTTTACTTAGGATACATTGAATACAATTATACTCCAAGGAACCATGAACAGTGGAAAGGATGAAAGACAGAAAGGCTGAATTGAGGAAGCAAGGTGCCAAGGGGCTAGTCAGAAGAAATGTAATTAAAAACATGGATGCATAGATTAGCCATGGAACTTAGGTAGTGAGCTTGTCCTCTACATTCTTAAATACACTCATTCAGTTACAGGTGTACAACTTCAAATCTCTTAAGGTATGTGTTTTCGTGTTTTCTTCATGCTAGTGAAAGAGTTCTAATATATAACAAGACCTTTCCATTTTATGCAAATTATTTCCCTGAACTTTGAATGAAACAGGCCTTGATTTTAAGCTTGAAAAAGCATTGATGGTCTAGTATTACCTGAGAAGAGATTATCTTGATTATTTAATTGATGTGGAAATGTATGTCACTGTGTGGCATACTATTTTATGTCTGGGATTCTAGACTACATCAGTGGTCAAGAGCTGAGCAGAATGCATTCATTCCTCCCTCTGCTTCTTGTTTATGTATCCTTTCTCAAAACTACTTAACTTTCCTGTCATCTTGAATGGGCTGATAGACTGGCTACACCCTGAAACTGTGGGATAGAATAAACTATTTCTCCATTAAGCCACTTTTCTTAGGATATTTTATCACAACAATAGAAAAAAGAAGATAAGGGAAAGATATGCATGTGTTACATTGTAGAAGATACTCTTCTACAGTGATATGTAGGAAAATAGAATGAAACGAGTTTAACAAACAATTCTTAGACTTCTTGCCAAGAGATGATAAACTTTAACTAAAAAGAAAATGTCAACAAGACTATTGAATTTCTTTAAAACAATTTCTTCCAAAAATGTTTATTTTTAAATGTTTATTTTTAAATGTTAATGTTTATATTTTAAAATATATTTTCTGTTATATTCATATTCATTGTTTGAATTGGAAAGACACATAATAAACATATATGCATGTGTGTGTCTGTGTGTGTATGCATATATGTATATATAATTTTGAAACATTATTATATGGTTATATTAGTATAGACTTTAAATATTAATCAAGTAATCCATATTCAACATGCTTATATGCTTTCTTGAAAAAGCTTTTAAAAGGAAAAAAAAGCCAACAACAACAACAAAAAAAAAATCCCGAAAGGGTCTTTTCTCCAGGGCACACATAAAGATATTCGCTTCTCTCCATAAAGATTTTGCTTGTTTGTTTGTTTCAATCTACTTTCAATTAAGAGTCAATAATGAATACAATTTATCAGTGTCCTCCAGTTCTTACTGGTCTTGCTTGCGTGTAAATTGATTCCTAATAATTTGTTTTTAAACAATGAGTTATTTTTCACATTATTGCTGAAGGAAAGTAGATATTCTTTGTGCATTTTTTTAACCTTGATTCTTTACCTAAATGACTGAGAAGGACTCCTATTCACTGTTGGTGTCCAGGTTTATTCCATAATACCCTTATAGGATATTTTATTTTATTTTATTTTACTTTTTGTATCTGTGAAGACAGGCTTAGTCTTCCATTATGTTGACAAGTTTGGAGAAAGTTCCATGAGTAGCAGAGAAGAAGATATATTCTTTTGCATTTGGATAAAATATTTTGTAAATATTTGTTATGTACATTTGGTTATACCATCTGTTAGCTCCAGCATTTATCTGTTTAATTTTGTTCTGGATGATCTGTCCATTGGTGATAAATGGAATATTGAAGTTTCCCACTATCAGGGTGTGAAGGTCAATATGTGATATAAGCTGTAGTAGTGTTTCTTTTAAAAACTTGGGTGCCCTTGTGTTTGAGGCATAGAAGGTAAGTAGTGAAATGCCAGCTTGGAGGACTTTAGCCTTACATGAGTATGCTGTTGTTCCCCATCTCTTTTGATTAGTTTTGGTTTGAAGACTATTTCATTATATATTAAAATGACTATACCAGCTTGTTTTTTAGATCCATTTCTTTGATATATCTTTGTCTAACCCTTCATCCCAAGGTAAAATCAATCCTTGATTTTGATGAGTAATTATTAGACCCAATAAGAGGAGGATTCCTGTTTTTCCATTCATTCTGTTGCTTTGTGTCTTTTTATTGGGCCATTGAGAACACTGATACTGAGATATATCAATGACCTAGGATTATTGATTTGTATTATTTTTGTTGTGTTTGGTCGTGGTACCATTTGTATGAATGTGCTTGTGTGGAGATAAGGGGGACTAGTGAGCAGAATGCCTTCTTTTGATTTTGCTTCTCTGAGATTATTTATTCCCTATGTTTCATAGGTGTAGTCAACCAGCTTAGGTTGGAATTTTCTTTCTAGCACTTTCAGGATGGTCCAGTTCGTAGATACATAGTGTTTAACTTTGACTTTATCATGGAATATCTTATTTTATACATGGTGATCTAACCTCTTGCACAGTCACTTATCTGAGCTGGCATCTCTAGTCTCCTAGATGCTGCAGCACATCTGTTCAGGCCCTTCTGGCTTTTAGAGTCTTTATTAAGATGTCAAGTATAACTCTCAATGTTCTTTCTCTATATGCTATTGGTCATTTTCCCTTTCTGCTTCTAACAGTATATTTCCTTGTTCTGTATGTTTAGTGTTTAATTATTATGAAGTAAGGGTGCCTTCTTTTCTGGTCCAACATATTTGGTGTTCCATATGCTTTTGGTACCTTTATAGGCATCTTTTTCTTTAGATTAGGAAATTTTTCTTCTATGATTTTGTTTGAAATATTTTGTGGGCTTTCAGCTAGGATCCTTCTCATTCCTTTAATCTAATATGCTTATATTTAGTCTTTTCATAGTGTCCCAGATTTCCTGGATGTTTTCTGTCTGGAGTTTTTGTAGATTTCACATTATTTTAATTGATACATTATTTAATTTTAATTTATCATGTCTTCAATACCTGAGATTCTCTTTTTCATTTCTTTTATTCTTTTAACGAAGCTTACCTCTGTAGTTCCTGTTTGAATCTAAATACTCATTTCCATAAATCCCTTGGCTTGGGTTTTCTTTATTGATCTTATTTTCAATTTCAAGTCTTGAATGGTGTTACTTATATTCTCACAGTGGGTTTTCACAGGATTTATTCATTTCCTTTTTAAATACCACCATTATATTTATAAAATCTGTTTTAAGGTCTACTTTCTTGTATTTCTGTTATGTTGGAATACTCAGGGCTTTTTTTTTTTAGTAGGATGACTGAGTTCTATGGAGACATATTCCCCCTGGCTATTGTTTTAAGAATTATTTATTTATTTTAGGCATATGAGTACACTGCAGCTGTCTTCAGACATACCAGAGAGGGTATTGGATCCATTTACAGATGGTTCTGAGCCACTATGTGGTTGCAGGAAATTGAACTTAGGACTTCCAGATTGTGTTTTTTATGCTGGCATCTCAGAATCTGAGTTTGGGATGACTAAACATCTACTTGCTGATTTCTGGATTTGTCTTTGTTGAGTGGCCACCTTTTTCTTTGGTTTCTGTTTCCTGTTTCCTTGGCCTGCTTAGGTTGTGTGTTCATAGGGAATGCATGCTGGTATTGGAGGCTTTGATACTGAAATGAGTTGGGGTAAATGATGATTGGAGAAGAAAATTTTTGTGATCCTTTGAGAATAGGGTCAGGCAAGAAAGGAAAACCACAGAAGGTTTTTCTGCTACAGAGCTGGGGATGAGACTTTGGAGATTGGATATCATGAGCAATAGGAGGTATGTGGATCTGCTTTAAGCCTACTTGTTACACAGGAAGAATCAGTACTTGGGTTACCAGGGTTTGTGTATGAAGTTGGGGTCTGGGACCAAGCAACTTGCAGGGGATGAAGGTTAGAAGAGTAAGGTCTGTGTGACCCACAGGAGATAGGAGCAGGAAGGATTCCAAGTTTGTTCTGGTACAGAACTGGATATGAGACGGAGAGATTGGATCTGGGGGAAACAGAAAGAGAAGCCTATGAGTAGATTACCTGCTTGTTTGTTTGTTTTTTTGTTTGTTTATGGCAGATGTGTACTGTAGTTTGGTAGGGGTTTGCTTGATGGAGTTGGGCACTGAAAACAGTGAGCAATGCAGGAAGGAGGTGAGGAAGGGATCCATAGAGATGTGGGCAGTGGGGCGGGAAGGCTGCAACTAGTGTTGCAGTGCTAGGGACAAGACTAGGGAGTTGAGTCTAAAAGAAACTTAATTTTATTTTATCAGAGTTTTACACCATAGTGTTAAAACTATTATTAGTGCTACTCATTTGTAAGTAACTCATAACTAAGTATGATTTACAAGTGATTTCTTTACTAAATATCAGTTTATTTATGACATTTTGTAGCACGTTGTTAATTTTTCTCTAAGCATAATGTCAAAAATATGTTTCCCTTACCATCACATAGAGGAGATTTGTCTGTAAACAGTCAAAATTGTATTGTTGATAGCTGAGAAAAAGTAGGAAAGTCAGTATGAATTCTTCAGGTCCTCAGACATATGAATACTGAGTAAACTAAAGATATCATACTCAATCATAGAAGCATATTCAGATGCCTTATTAAACATGGACTTTAACAGATAAATATTACCTCTACTTTTTCCTGAAAAAAGGAATATAACTGTACATTTCAATTGGTATTTTATTATGCTTTAATATACTTAAAATTGTAGTCAGTATGGATTCTCTTCTTTATTCACTTACTATTAAGCCATTCAAAATGATTAAAAAGGCTACATGCTTGTCTTTTTATCATTGTACAAAATGATTTCAAAAAGAAATAAAATCACAGAAATCATTAATCTGTAAAAATAATTGTGTTATTTTACTTCTTGACAGTGCAAATTCTGAGTATGTTGATAAGAACTAAGTATGTTTGTAACTACTTATTAAGTTACAGTGTAGAAAGAGAATTCCACAGTCTTCCAGTAATGTTTTAGGTGTGATGTTAACATACTGGTGTTTGTGATGTGGTGTCCTAGTTTCCTTTCTTTTGCTGTGATAAAATATCCTAACCAAAAAAAATAAAAATAAAAAAAAAAAAACCATAGGGAAGGAAAGGGTATATTCATCTTAAATTCAGGTTACATTCTATCAAGTGGTGAAGGTAAGGCATATACCCAAGTAGCTAGTTATGTGACATCCATCACAGTCAAGAGCAGAGAGAAACAACTGGACCCAGGCTGCCTGATTGTTTCTCTAAGCTTGTTTTCTCCTATAGAGTTTAGGATCTCTGCTAGGGAATATTGCTGCCAACAAGGGGCTGGATCAACTAACAATCCACAGGAATACTCACAGACAACTTTGTCTAGGTAATTCCTCAATTCCAGGTGATTCTAAGATAAAAATACTAACAATGGCAGACAAATGACTCAAACTCAGTTTTGGATTTCAAATCTATGTCATCATTAAAACTATTTCTCATAAAACAGATGCAGTATGCCTCCTACACTGACCAAATGTTTGCATTTCTGTAACATGATATCTCAAAGAGATTAGTTCTTCTTTACCAGCAACAGCAAAAATCCACAAAAACAGTATTTGCAGATCTCAGGAAAAATAGAGAGATAACAGATGACCCCTCATGATGCATCTTCTCACATCTTCTACAATTTTTCTCAGCATATTTAATGTACTACAGGAAAAATAATAGTTATGTCATTTGACATATGTGTCAAATACAATATAAATTTTATATGTAGTAACCATGAATAATAATCATGGATTAGGGTAGTAATCAAAATATCACATTGATCAATAGTATCATTGTAATCAGTGAATAATCCAATGAGGACAATTCAAGTACTAATCAGAAATAACAAAAAAAGAAGAAGCAGAAGCAGAAGCAGAAGAAGAAGCAGAAGAAGAAGAAGAAGAAGGAGGAGGAGGAGGAGGAGGAAGATAAGGAAAAAAGAAAGAAAAAACAAATGACAGTCAAATCACAATTTGTTACTTTTAAGTGTGTGTGTGTGTGTGTATGTGTGTGTGTGTATGTATGTGTGTGTGTGTGTGTGTGTGTGTGTGTGTGTGTGTGTGTGTCTTCATGTGTGAATGGATAGATACAAAACAGATGTGATCAAGGCCTGAAGTTGACCTTGGGTTCCCTGTTCATTTGTTTCTTTCTTTCTTTCTTCCTTCCTTCCTTCCTTCCTTCCTTCCTCTCTCTCTCTCTCTCTCTCTCTTTCTTTCTTTTTTTCTTTCTTTCTTTCTTCTTTCTTTCTCTGTCTTCCTTCCATCCTCCCTTCCTTCATTCATTCCTTCTCTGCTTCCCTCTTCCTCTCCTTTCTTTATTCCTTTCTTTCTTTCTTAAACGGTATCTCTACATATCCCTGGTTGTCATGGAACTTGTTCTGTAGACCAAATTAGTCTACACAGAAGTCCACCTACCTCTAACTCTAAATGCTAATATCAAAAGTGTATGCAACACTGCCTGGCTTGCATACCCTTCACTTGATGAAGATATGTCTTATTGAACTCATGAGTTACTAAAGCTGGGTTGTCAGAGCAGCCAGGTTACTCCTAAGATGATCTGTTTGTGCCTTCCAAGCACTAGGATTAGTAGTTCCTGCCATAGGAAACCAGTTTTTTTTTTAAACTTTTTTTTTTAATTAGATATTTTCTTTTT
>NW_022196899.1:38648748-38656640 GCF_008632895.1 Mastomys coucha | reverse complement strand
AAATCCACCTGCCTCTGCCTCCCAAGTGCTGGGATTAAAGGCGTGCGCCACCACCGCCCGGCTTAGATATTTTCTTTATTTACATTTTAAATGTTATCTCCTTTCCTAATTTCCACCTCTGAAAACCTCCTATCCTCTCACCACTCCCCCTGCTCACCAACCCACCCTCTCCCACTTCCTGGCATTCTCCTACACTGGGGTATAAAGACTTCACAGTTTTCCATGTGGATTCTAGGGATGAGAACTCCAGTCCCCACAGATCCTCATGTTTGCACAGCAAGCACTTTATTCACTGAACTAACTGGCTAGCCTACACAATTTGTTATTTTACAAAGCTATTATGAATTAAACAAAAAAATGCGTGGGTAGACAAGTAGGGAGGAGAGGAAAATGATCAAAATAAATTGTATGAAATGCTTTTTTAAAATATTGAGAATACAGATCTTAAACTAGGCCATATAAAATTTCCATACCCTAGGTCTGCACATGCATAAAATGTACAATTTGCTACCTTCTTGCATATTAGCTGTTATTTTGTCACATGACTTGAAGCCACAGTCCTTAGGGCACAATTGTCTTTTTCTGTGAAGTAAGTGGAATGGTAAATCAACATTTTCCAAAATATGTACTTCATAACTCTCATTTTGCTTTATGTTTTTGTTTTTATGTTTGTTTGTTTGTTTGTTTGTTTGTTTGTTTTTCAAGACAGGGTGTAGCCCTGGCTATCCTGGAACTCATTCTGTAGACCAGGCTGGCTATGAACTCAGAAATCTGCCTGCCTCTGCCTCCCAAGTGCTGGGATTAAAGGCATGTGCCACCACTGCCTGGCCATAACTCTCATTTTTGTTGTGCTAATTTTGCACAAAAACTTTGCTATGGTCAGTGGTTTTAAATATAAGGCTAAAACACTGTTAAATAAGATTATTTTGAAGAAAGACTCCCAAGAGACTGTTAACATGATAAAGAATTATAAATTTCTCAGAAACTGATACAACATACAATGTCCTTTGAAAATGAAATTTTCTATATTTTCTCTTTCACTTTCTTCCCATAATGTTAGCAGAAGTGAGTTATGTTGTGAGGTTTTAAACAAGAAGATCTTCAGCTCTCATTTTATCACTGTATATTCTACTATTAACTTTTCCTGAGATGGAATAGGTGTCTGTTCACTCCATGTAGGGTGCTGAAAACTGCCCAAAGAGGTGGTTCCACTGGGATATAGTATAGTAAGCCAAAGCATTTCCTGGAGGTCCTTCCAGGAAGATGGATGATTCTAAGGCTGTACATCATGGGCATGCCCACACAGCAAGCGAATGAGGAGGCTGGATCCCCTCTGCTTCTTACCCAGTTTGCACCAGAAAGATACTTTGGAGAGCCTCCTTTCCCCAGGAATTTATTGATGCTTTCATAATCTTTAGAAATAACCTTGTGGATCTTGTCCCTTTCTTAGCTTTATTATCCTTGTAAGTTTCATGAACTTAATGAGTCATAATTATTTGTCTTCCTTTCCCTTCCAGGAAAGACTGTGTCAATTGAAAATAATAATATTTTAAAAAGCTACATATTGACTATATTATTAGCTACAAAAATAGTTACATCTCTTTGTATACTATCTTATTGGAATCCTACATTTTGACAAAAAGTAGGAATCTACACAAAACAATAGGACTCAATATAGAAGGACTTTCTATCATGAATCTAATAAAGGTTATAATATATAATTTAATTTAACTCTTCCCATCATTCCTATTAGCTGTACCACAAGTTCTAAGTAAATCACACATCTCTACAGTAATAGTGTTGAAATTTGAGCCTCTAAAAGAGTTTCTCTTTAAAAATTCAGAATATCTATTTTCAGATCATTCCAATGAAAAATTACTCAGTAAAGTGCTGCATTAAGTCTTCACCTTTAAACTGAGAAAATGACAATAGGTGCACACAGGTTATGGGCAGTTTTGTAGCTCCACTAGTCACTAGTTTTTTTATTAAGGAATAAGTTTACATGTCTCAGCTTATTTTGTGTTGATATGTGAATGAGATCTCTTTCATGTAAGAGATGTGGCAAAGAGCACACTTATAGAATACTTGCTTTCTCAATAACCTCATAATTAGTTGGTTTTAAACACCAATCACATAGGCTTTGCTTGGTTTGTGCTTTACTCTGTGGTCACATAAAAACCCACAGAAGAGATTTGGGTTTTTCGCATATTTTAACAAAATACCATCAATTATAGTACTTTTCAGAAGAATTAGAAGAGATGATCCTTCATCACACAATAACTATAAACACATTGGGCAAGGGATTAGGTTTTCTTTTTGGTTTGGTTTCATGTCACTATTTATAGCCAGAATGTTCATTTAACAAGGATCCTAAATTCATAGAAGGTTCCAGTCACAGGAAATAAAATGATTCTCCACTTACATACTAAAAGTTGTTTTGTAGATTATCATTCCACAAAGAAGTTTATATATGATCAAATTTAGATGTCAAACTGATTTGAGTCTCTGCATTAGTCATGCATTTTTTTGAAGGACACAAGTATAGGGAGTGATTTGAGAATCTTATCATTGTACATTGTCTATTTCCTACTTGCTTAGTTGGTTATCAATGGTGGTTCTAAAGCTTTACATGCATTAATTTGGTAGAACATTTCTGAAACATTTGAATTTTCAAATTTTTGTCATTTGTCCCATGGAAAAAGTACATTTTAGAATGTTGTATTTTAGGGCTGGAGAGATGGTTCACTGGTTAAAAGCACTGGCTACTTTTCCAGAGGTCATGAGTTCAATTCCCAGAGCCATATGGTGGCTCACAACCTTGTGTAACTGAATCTGATGTGCTCTTCTGGTGTGTCAGCAACAGTATGCTCATATACATAAATAAATAAATCTTAAAAAAAAATGAGATGTGGATGCTTACAGCCAATCATCAGACTGAGCTCAGGGACCAGGTGGGAGGGACTGGAGGAGCAGAGGGGGATTACAACCCCATAGGAAGAACAACATTGGCTGGACCACCAAGTGCTCCCAGGGACTACACCAATCAAGAAGTGTATAGGAAGAGATCCATGTCTCCAAATACATATGTAGCAGAGGATGGCCATCGATGGGATGGGAGGCCCTTGGTCCTGTGGTGGTTTGATGCCCCAGGATAGAGGATGCTGCAGCAGTGGAGGGAAGAGGGTGGATGGGTAGGGGAGCACCCTCATGAAGGCAGAGGACGGAGCAGAGGGCAGATGTGGATGGGGGTTTGTGGAGGGGTAACTGAGAAGTTGGATATCATTTGAGATGTAAACAAATGGAATGATTAATTAAAAAAAGAAAAAAAAAGTTGTGTTTTTTTAAATGACAGATTCAAAGCAAATTGACAATTATATTTTCTTCAAATATACAGGATAAATTATCATCATTTCCCTCCATTCATATTTTGAAGATTAATAAGAGTCAGGTTTTGTAAGATGTCAAAATGGGAAAAACCCCTAGCCTTGATTGCAAACATGACCATCACATTCCATGGCTTCCGCAGTTCTCTTTAAACTGGCATTGGTTTCTGAGGATTCGTATTTTATTATTTCAATTGTAGCTAATCAGTATCTCTGCATTCTGAAGAATACCAAAATTTAGGGCATTTTGCCTTAAACTTAAATTTTTCTTTTTTTAAGCAGTTTGGGTGGGTTTTCTTTAATTTATATAAAATATCATTTTATGAGAATGAATGAATGAGAATGAATCATTTTACATTATAAAAAAGAAAAAAAGATTATGTATACCTAGTTTGAAAAGACTAATTGTGAGATCCATTTAACTGAAAGCAGTTAGGATAATTACAGAATATTAAAAGTTAACAGCATACACTCTTGAAATAATGTTAGTTGCATGCAATCTGTTCTTAAGTTAAATGTTGATGGCAAGTTTTGACTTTACACAGACACACTAATTTCTCTTAGTTCCCATTGTTGGTAATAAAGAATAAAGGCACTTTAAATACTCTTCTTAAAAAGTACATTTATTAAATTTCTGTGCCTATAATCCCTTGAACTTTGAACTAGGAGTAGTTGCAACCTTCTGTGTCCATTGGGAACTGAATTCCAGTCCCCTGGAATAGCATTAAGTATACTAAATTGCTAAGCCATCTCTATAGTCATTGGCATACTCTGGATGTATCTGTACTGGCCCTGGAGACATCCTCCCAGGTGGAAGAGAACCTTTCATTTGCTGTTGAGATCTGGAAAGGTTCACTGTTGTCATGTGAATTTCCTGTTGACTTCATGAAATGTGATGTCCATCCTCTCTGGCATGACAGTTTGGGTAGATAATTCCTTCCTTATAACACTCTGTTTTATGACTGATT
Source organism: Mastomys coucha (assembly GCF_008632895.1). Lineage (NCBI taxonomy): Eukaryota > Metazoa > Chordata > Mammalia > Rodentia > Muridae > Mastomys > Mastomys coucha. The sequence continues at coordinate 38,652,289 of NW_022196899.1, read as the reverse complement.
GTACCAGAAAGAGGTAAAGCTCTTGTTACACTAGGTTTCTTGTTTCACATCACAGGCTTTCACACTTTGGTACTAAAAGAATAACAAATATGAATGGATGAAGCCATTCCCAGGTAGGATTAGACTGCTAGGAAAGACAGTCTCTGCAGTTAAAGATTCTTCAACAATCTCTCAGAAATGGGCAGTGCTGTGTAGTTCCTTTTTCTATCTCATTTTGGATTGATGGGCTCGCACCTTTATATCCTTCAGTTCAATATAACATTTGGCCTTTCATGTTCTCAGTTTAAGCTACAGGGAATTCAAAGATATTTCAAAGTGTAATTATACCAATCTGCATATAAAAGGCTATATGTCCTACAGAGGGTTTTATAGAAAAGCAAACGCTTTCAAAGAAGAAAATTAGAAGTAATTCCCACAACTGAAAGTCACCAGAGTTAATGCATATTTCATTTGATGAGAACAGTTTATTTTTTAAGCCAATATATTAATCCAGAAAATGGTGGGGAGTGTGTGTGTGTATGTGTGTGTGTGTGTGCACGCGCGTGTGTGTGTGTGTGTGTGTGTGTGTGTGTGTGTGTGTGTGTGTGTGTGTAGTGATGAGGGGTGAAATATAAGTGACAGCTGAAGAGCAAAGCAAAGAAACAACAAATACACATTATATATGTTGTTTGGAAAAATAGCCACATCACATGAGAGAAGTCAGTGCTATATATAGCAGACAATGAGTTTCTCAGTTATCTATTATGTATTAACTATCTATTGTTGCTAAACAAGACTCCCAAGAAGAGAGCAGCATAATCCTCCCATATTTATCTAACAGTTTGTGTGGTTTGGAATTAGTGTAGCTCAGTTAGTGCCTGGCTGAAGTCTCTCAGATTTGCAGTCACGCGGTTGGCTGGGGCAGTCTCCTCTGCAAGCTCTTGTTGAGAAACTGCTTCTGAGCTCAGTCACATGGTTGTTTGCTTGCCTCCATCTTTCGTCAAATGAGCCTCTCCACGCAGCTGCATCCACAGCATTTCTGAAAACAGCAGAGAAACAAGAAAACAGTATACAAGGGGCTTCTCAGACAGGAAATCTTAGATGCTGTTCTACCCTGACTTCACTGGGGTCTCCCCTGCCCGCTCCCTCCCACTGTGATTTCTCAGAAGGGGTTTGTTATATTCCACCTCCATTCAAGAGAGAGCTTTGAATGACAGAGGCTACCACCCTTCATTCCTATGTTTATGCAAAGTCATTTTTAGCCTCTTAAAAATACAAATGACCTTTTAAGATAGAAGTCCTATAAAGATTTTTAAACTGAAGAAACAGGATTTTTATACAAACTCTTCAGCTATATTTTCAAGCATATTGCCTTTCAAATTAAACTTTTTCAATTCAGAAAGAAATTTTACACTTAAAAGTGAAAAAGTGATTTTTTTAAAAAAAAAATTATCCTTGGAGGGGAGAATTAGCATTTAAGAAACCTCACAAATATAATTGTGTGATTCTAAACCTAACAAAGTGCTTAGCAGAAAACTTGAGCAGCATATGGTTATCCTAGTCCCAAACAGTAAACTGCGTCTGCATGTGCCAGTTCTTAATTACCAGCTCATTAACACGCAGGTGTCAATTGCTGGTGGCAAAGGCAATACCCACATGGCCTAGTTTCTGTCATGCACAGTGTAATTAAATTGACCTCCAGTGTTGAAGCTTGCTAGTTTCCTGATACTATTTAGACACTAATTCAGGTCCTAATCAAATTAGAACAAAATGGCAAATAAACCAATGTAATAAAAGAAAATTATGCTATTTTATGGTATTTTTTTTTAAAAAAAAAACTGGCTCTTCGTATGGAAATATAACCTTAAAAAAGAATTCTCTAAGTAATCACTGGTGCTAGATAGAGCAAACAACAATGTCCATCATGTATACTGGGTGTCCACAAGCCCAATCTACATCTAACAATGTACATCAAGTATACTGGGTGTCCACGAGCCCAATCTACATCTAACAATGTACATCAAGTATACTGGGTGTCCACAAGCCCAATCTACATTGAATAATATACATCAGGTATACTGGATGTCCACAAGCCCAGTCTACATCTAGTAAGGGTAACATTTTGGAAAAAAAAAAAAAAGGAAAAAATAAATTATTCTAAAAGTGACATTTAGGCAAATGTCACTTTTTGTATTTGGTGTGATTTTAGTGGTTGATATCTTATGGGAAAAAAAGAATACATTGTTTTCTTTTACATTTCTGATTATTATTTCAAAATATGATTCCACCTCAAACATATTAGCTCTCTCCAGCAAAGTCACAGTAATAATCATATTAATAGGGATTTTGCATGTAAGATTTCCAAGCTATGTAATAATACCCCTAAAAGGGGTATGATTATCCTCTGATGGCCTTCAATGACTATCACATGGGCTTGCTCACTATGTGGAAACCTCATTTTCAAGCTTCTCATTAAAGAAACAGAAGATGTCAATTTTTGTACTAGTTTTTCTTCCTCTTAAAGGTTTTTAGTGGAAAAACGTCATCCAACTAACTAGAAGCAATAAAAGAAGTGCGAAAAAGCATTTCTTACATTTGGGGAATGTTTAAGCATCATTGGGTGTGCCTGACATAATAATATTGACAACATTTAATTCTCAGTGACAACGGGAGTAGGAGGAAAATCTAAAATTAATTCCACAGAAAATTCCAAAGGTTCAAAAAAAAAATGATACAGTAAATTAGCTGAAGAACAAGAGTGAAACTAAAGCACAAGCAGGATTTTAAAATGCCATCAAGAAGTCATTAGATGCACAGATGCCTCCATCTATCTGCACAGGTAGGTGACCGAGGGTGCACTCTAGCTAGAACAGAGGTTTACCTCTTGGAGGTTAACACAGACAGTGTTTAGATTGGAAGACAGCAGGCAGAGTTTGATGTCTGATCATCATACTAGAAAAGTCTGGGATTTTAGTCTCCCAGGTTTCATTTCCCGATTAAATTTCAAAGACCAAATACCCAGGGTTATGCCTTTAGGCAGAAGATCTGAAAAATATTTCTCTTGAACAGCTAACTTACTTAAGAAAAATATACCTAAACAAAGTAACACAGATTCTCTAATTGAATGATTTGTCTAAATGACTCTAAATACCTATATACCTAATAAACACTTCTCACCAATGGTTTAGCATTAAAATTTTATTGTAAAGATAATACACTATACTATGGTTTTCAGAACAGCTTACATATTTTAAAAGTATTTATATACACAAAAGAAATGCAGACAATTAAATTGGGAGGGGTTTTGTAAGAAAACAACAAAGAGTAAGACTGAATGTTTTGCTTGAAACTTTTGTATCAAGTTACCACAGTAAGAGCCAAGATTTTAAGATCTACTAAATATAAAACAAACAAAACAAACAAAAACACTTTATATACTTATGTTCATTTAAGAAAATATTAATAGTAATGTATTTTTTGAAATATATAGTTAATACATTTGGAGTTATTTAAAATCTATATTGAGAAAAACATGTATTTTCAGTATTGTCGTAGACAAGCA